>NC_056737.1:1312853452-1313010952 GCF_019279795.1 Protopterus annectens | reverse complement strand
CGTGCGTGTGCGCGTGTGTGCGTGTGTGTGCGTGTGTGTGTGTGTGTGTGTGTGTGTGTGTGTGTGTGCATGTGTGCGAGTGTGTGCATGTGCATGTGCGTGCGTGTATGTGTGTGCTGGTGGGTAGTAGTCCTTTAAACTGCTCAGGGCCTCATTTGACCATGATCTGGCTCTGAGTAGAACATACTCCATGTGTCAAACAAAATATGTATTCCATTTTTTTAGTTTGAATTATTGTATCTCATTCATTACAATGGTTTCTGGTATATTCGTATGTTCTCTATGGAGTATGAATGTATTTTTTTATTCTTCACTCAGATAAATAAAAAAAAAACTTGAGAACAGTGCACCAGATACATTTTTATTTCAACTTTTATCTGGGGTCTACTGTTAAGAAAAATATTTTCATCACACCCTTTATTTAGGGTCTATCATTATGATAAGTGAAATAATAAAATAATTATACTCTGTGGGAGCAAAACATATTTATTAAAAGGGAATGGCCAACCAGTCATAAAACTGATTTCTCTTGCGTAAGATTTGTTCCAAGCATAGGTAAAATACAGTGTCTGCTAAACAGTGTCTGTAACCCAGCTAAATTAATGGGAATGTTCAGTAAAGCTTCTTCTCCGCAAACATAGCTTCTGCCTTTGTTATCAGTGAAAAAGTCCATTCCCCAAGCTTTAACTTTTTTTAAGAAGTTGTTTGTTTTCAATGGCAGTTATAAAACTAATTAACTTAGTCAAAGACTTTAATAAAGGCTATTGTAATACAGTGAATGACCTGATTATGTTCCAAAAAACAAAAAAATGAATAACCTTGTTACCAGGTTCTTTCACAAGAGCTTGTATATAACATGCATGTTATTAACAAGATTCTTTTGTATGGCCAGTACTATGGCCTAGGTAACCCATATTCAATTACTGGCTTTGTGTCTGAGGCACTGGCAGGGTGGGAGGGATAGGACTATTCACACAAGGGAGGGATGCCATTCATCTAGGTGTTCCATAAGGGCGGTGTGATAAATAGAGGACAGCAGCTCTCAGATGCAACAGGTGAATGCAGAGAAGAGGGAATACCAAGGGCTCAGTCAAAAGAAATCTCCCCATGGAAGTAATCGACTGTACAACTCCTCCAGGACAACCTTAAGTTTTATGTCAACTTCAATCTAAAATTGGAGGTAGCCTGGAAACAGTAGACAAGTCTGATAGACCTGGTGATGAATGGGGGTTCTGGTAAAGCTGGAAAGAATGAAGCAGAAGGGGAACAAAAAATATTCTTTTGTATGAGCCTCTCTCTTATGATATTAACTAAATATCATGTTACACACAGATGGCAGTCATGCAGAGCAGTATATAAAAAATGACTAACAGCTTTAAAAGTTGATAACATATCCTGAGCTGCCTCACAAATAGCAATCGCACGTGTAGAACACTGGAACCAGCTTTCAAAGCTGTTAGCATACCTTGCACTATCACAGAGATATCTGTTACAAAGAAAAAGCATTAGAATGAAATATCAACTTTAAAAGCTATTAAGACCCCTTGCACTTCTATGCAAATGTTAGTAGAAATTAATTACACTTGAAATAAAAAAATAGCTTTAAAGTCTGTCACATAGCTTGCACTGTCAAGCAAACTCTTTCTTTTTTTTAAGAAGTAGTGCCATATGAAGGCAACTAAAGTTCCTTGTGTTTAAAAAGCATTATTACTAGGCTCATAGATGAATTTGTTAACACCAATTTAATAAGCACATAACAACCTGGTTAGGATCAGAGAGGTCTGATCATAAGCCTAAATATATTACATTTAGCACAATGATTATACTCTCAAACTGGCTAAACATGTTGCTGATATCAGAGAAGTACATAACAGGCTTTGTTATGTACTTTTCACAGCTGTTATATTCCATTCTTGAGATGGAGTACTCATGGCAGTCACTTCAGAGCAGTGACAGAAAGCTGCAATGGCTCATATCTGGTACTAGGGTGAAGTCCTTCCCTAAAAAGTAACAGTGAAAGTAATCCAGAGCCCATTTAATATCTAGATATTCTCACTTAGTTTCTAAGTAGTTATTTTAGCCTTACTCAGTTTTCGGCTTAAATGGCAAACCAGGTGTTCTTCCTTACCTATCCTCTGTGATATTATTAGCAAAACCAAGACTACCTCTCAAACATCTGTGTGCCCCATAAAGGGTATAGAAAAGTCAGTGGATATCAAGATGGGCTTTGAGCAAAGGACAGCTTTCATGTTCTGAAAAATGTATATATATATATATATATATATATATATATATATATATATATATATATATGATAAAAATTCCAGGAAGGTAGCAATAACAGGAACAAAATAGCGCCACTAGTCGTAAAGTCAGTTTAATACACACCAAAACATAAGCGCTTTCACGGAACAAAGTCCGCTTCCTCAGACGTTAACATTACTGAACAAACATATCCTTTATATACAAGGCTAAGTCATTGGACTAATCAATCAATTAAAAACACCATAGTAACTAATCACATTAAAACAAGGTGTGCCTTTAAGTTCCTAAATCACAAAGCTATCATCTGTTTAAAACCAAACCTTAAAATGGAGTACTCTACTATATAGCATATAAAAAATAAAAAGAACAAAAAACATAGTTCATCAACCTACCTTAAAGGTCTAGTCTTAAGTACAGGTTTAGGAATTTAAAGGTACACCTTGTTTTAATGTGATTAGTTACTATGGTGTTTTTAATTGATTGATTAGTCCAATGACTTAGCCTTGTATATAAAGGATATGTTTGTTCATGAGGAAGCGGACTTTATTCCGTGAAAGCGCTTACGTTTTGGTGTGTATTAAACTGACTTTACGACTAGTGGCGTTATTTTGTTCCTGCTATTGCTACCTTCCTGGGATTTTTATCATCTATTTTTGTTGGGTCTCAATTGTTTTTTGATCACGTCTTGTTTTGGTGTCTGTTGGGAATATGGAAGGAGCAGCAGAAGGCGTAGAAGGTGCAGTGGTCGAGCATGACCCCAATACGAGACTAAGAGAGTTGCTTACAGAATATGTGAACCCATTATTAGACCTGAAATTCATGGACATGAGTTCTATGAAGGTAGGAAATGCTGATACTGAATTAGCATCTAAGATGCTGAAACGAGACATTAAGAATGATATTTATAAGTTTAAGAGGCATCAATGCCAAAGATATCACCTTGAAGCTTGTTTAGACTTTAACGTTATTCCACGAGGGCTTAGAGTATTAATGATGCCCACTTACGGAGAGACATATCTGGATTTGCTAGTTAAGTGGCAACAGATTAACATCAATACTAGCAAAGCTTATATCAGGCTGCTGCTAGAATATTTCCAGCCCACTGAGTATGAACTGAGGAATAAAATCACTGATAAACAACAAGAGTTAATAGGAATGGACGGTGAAGACCATTCTGAAGTGTTTATGAATGACACCATTGATAAAGTCATGAGATATGAGAAGAGATTGCTGGACTATAAAAAAACATAAGTTAGCCAGAGATATTCATGACTTTGAGAACCCACAGGTTTTCACTTGGCCAAGAAATACAGCTATGAGAGTAACTAGATCAGAGAATGCAGCTAACAGGCTGGGAAGCAATGAGGTGACCACGCTTAAGGAACCAGCCCATCAACAGAGGAATAAAACTTTGAGGCCCAATAATCAATCGAGACAACAACAGGGACCTCACAATAGTTCTGTTGGGATGGAAGTGCCTGAGTCCTCGGATGCAGAAGGATATAATGGTCATACAGCAGAAATTAACATTGTTTCACCACCAAATACCAGTTTGGTGTATTCGACACTGATGGAAGAAGCAGAGGTAGAGCAACAGAAAGGAAACCAGGAATGGGTTCCATTGTCTAATGAAGTTGTTAGACGGAAGATCCATCTGGAGAAACTACAACCACAGGTGTTTCCTATGCATCCTCTACCAGAAGTCGAGCGTCACAGAAGGAGAATGTGGACAGAAAAGGAAGGATGCTCCTGCCCCAATGCAAACACGAACTTTGAAAAGGATGTGGAATCAGGAACTTTAGTTTGGAACATCTCCAGTCATGAATTAACTGAAGTAGAGGTTGCCGTACTCAATAAAGGTTTGAATTTCATCCCTACTAAGTGCATGGACATTAGTGACGCTTTGCTAGCTATTAGACTTTTTACTCGAAATCTAGCTTTGAAAATGATGTATAAAGATACTGTCTCTGAACACACATTTGAACTTAGGAAGAAAAGCCTTTGCTGTCCGCATTTACCACCTAACTTAGATATTTTTCTTAAAGCATGTGAAAAATCGATCTATGATGATGTGTACTTTACTTCTTTTCGAAATGAGCATAACATGACTGTTGATGAAAGATCTGCACTTAAACAGTTATGCATGAATGATAATATAGTAGTAAGACCTTCTGATAAAGGACGTCCAGTTGTAGTTATGGACTCTTCATATTATGAACAAACTATGCTTGAAATGTTAGATGATACAGCTTATGCAGAAGTTTCTTCTAATATTGTGAATAACATTCAATGGCATGTGAATGCTACTTTACAAGAGTGCGTACACTTAGGTCTTATGACGGATGAGTTGCTTAGATTTTGTACAGTTGAACATCCACTTATTCCATGTTTCCATGGACTTCCTAAAATACACAAGGATCCTATAACACCCAAGTTTAGACCTATTGTAGCGGGGGCAGGCTGGCTCACCGAACCAGTTTCAATATATTTAGATAAAGAGCTTAAACGAGTACTTTCTAAGTACAACCATGTATTACAAGATACACAACAGTTTTTGGTTGATTTGTTTGAGATAACCCACACTGATGATTTTCAGCTTGACCATGTTTTATTTGTCACTTTAGACGTGGTGGCCCTTTTTACAAGCATACCCAATGACAAGGGTATAGATATGGTAAGAACGGTGATGTTGAAAGATGATACTATAGATATACATAAGGCAGATTTTCTGTGTATGTTAATAGAAATGGTCCTGGAGAATAATATTTTTCTATTCCAGGGTAAGTGTTATAAACAGAACACAGGGGTGGCGATGGGTACAAGTTGCGCCAACTCCTACGCTAACCTAGTTATGGTGGCGTGGGAGCTTGAGCATATAATGGACAATCCACACATTATATTTTATAGGAGATTTGTGGATGACCTCTTTCTTCTGTGGAGAGGAGAAGAGGATATGTTACATAGATTCTATGATTATATTAATGTTTCCAATATTTTTTTAAAGTTTACTATCAATTTTTCTCATACTAGTATCCACTACCTAGATGTCAATGTTTATGTTGACAACCATGTTTGTCAAACTAAAATTTACAGGAAACCTTGCTATAAACCATCATTTTTGCATAGAGACAGTATGCATAATCTGTCAGTTTTTAGGAATATTGTGAGAGGACAAGCTATGAGTGTCTCCAGATTATGCTGCAATGAGTTACTATTGAGTGATGGGCTAAATAGGTTAAAAAATGATCTGATGAATAGAGGGTATGAATTATCTGAGATAGATAGAACCTTTGATAAAGTCCGTAGTGAGAGACAGGGTTGAACCAAGCCCTATTATTCAGCTAGGACAACCAGCAGAGAAATAGACAAGACTAATTTTTCGTATTTGTCTATAGTACTTCCATATAGTACTAATACACATGTAGTAGAGAGATTGATTCAACAGAACTGGCATATTCTATTAGTAGATGATCTCACCAGACAAGTTGTAGGTAGCAGTCCAACATTTGTGTATTGGAACCAGATGACATTAACACAATTAAGTTACCCTAATCGAAATAAACAAGAGATCTTTTTACCGCACTTGGGCACTAGGCGTTGCGGCCGTTGTGCACAGTGTGGATATGTAGATGAATCGCAATTTTTTAGACATCCACACACAGGGTACCTATGGGAATTGAGATGTACTGGATCCTGTGATACCAGAAACTTAGTTTATGTAGCCCACTGCACACAATGTTTTGCCTTTTATATAGGAAAAACTAACAGAACCCTTAAGGAACGAATAAGGGATCATGTATATTGTATAAACACTCGAGGGGATTGTAGTGCTTTAGCAAAGCATGCACTAAGTGCAGAGACCATGCACAGCTTTTGTTTTTAAATACTGCAGGTTCAAAAGGAGAGTATGAGGTTGGGAGATCTTAGGAATAGTACTGAAAACTTGGAAGTCAGATGGATACTTAGACTAGGAGCAAACAGAGGGAGTGGACTTAATGAGAGTGTGCCCCTTAAACCTGTACTTAGGACTAGACCTTTAAGGTAGGTTGATGAACTATGTTTTTTGTTCTTTTTATTTTTTATATGCTATATAGTAGAGTACTCCATTTTAAGGTTTGGTTTTAAACAGATGATAGTTTTGCGATTTAGGAACTTAAAGGCACACCTTGTTTTAATGTGATTAGTTACTATGGTGTTTTTAATTGATTGATTAGTCCAATGACTTAGCCTTGTATATAAAGGATATGTTTGTTCAGTAATGTTAACGTCTGAGGAAGTGGACTTTGTTCTGTGAAAGCGCTTACGTTTTGGTGTGTATTAAACTGACTTTACGACTAGTGGTGTTATTTTGTTCCTATTATTGCTACCTTCCTGGGATTTTTATCATCTATTTTTGTTGGGTCTCAATTGTTTTTGGATCAAATATATATGTATATATATATATATATATATGTATGTGTATATATATATATATATATATATATATATGTATATATGTATGTATATATATATATATATATATATATATATATATATATATATATATATATATATATATATTTTTTTTTTTTTATTTAACATTTGTTTACCAGGGAAGTTTGACTTGGAATGAAGCCAATTTTAGGCAAAGGCCTGGGGAGAAATGCTTCAGACACATTTCTTTGTGACATGGGATGAAAAGAGAGTACACAGAGGAAACCCACACAAATGCAGGGAGGACATGCAGACTCTGCACAGAAGGCACCCGAGCTGAGAATCGAACCAGAGAACCTCTTGAGATATATATATATATATATATATATATATATATATATATATATATATATATATATATATATATATATATATATAGGTCTACTTCAGAAACCCAAACACTCACTTAGCTGATGTCCAAAACGCTGAGATGAAAAGGCTGATGTCCACACAATACCAATGTCCCAAAACACTGACTCTCCCACTCCAAGTAAGTAACTGCTTGGCCATCCTGACAAAAAAGTAAAACAGAAGGAAAGCAAACTCCCACACCACCCATGCGCCCCCCCCTCCACCCCCTCTAACTAAATATACTAACTCTGAGATTGCATTACTGTGGGGCTAAGGGGCAAAGTTAACAGGATAGCCATGTGGTTAATTACCTGGAGTGTAAAGTCAGTGTTCTGGGACATCGGTGTTGTGCGGTCATCAGCCTTTTCTTCTCGGTGTCTTTGGACATTGGGTAAGTGAACATTTGGGTTTCTGAAGGGGACCTCTAGATATATATATATATATATATATATATATATATATATATATATATATAATAGAGAGAGAGAGAGAGTTCCCCTTTATAATCTTGAAATACTGAAATCTTGAATTTCAGTATCTCGAGACCATAAATACGAATTTTTAAAATAGTGAAAGTGCATAATCGCAAATTTGAATATCTCTAATTCACGGTTATGGCTTTAGGCTATATTACGTGTGGTGTTTTATGTGGATAGTGTCCGGTGTTGTGTGTGGATTTAGGTGGAATTTAAGGTAAGTGAGTGTTTTGTATGGATTTCGGGTGGGAGTTTGAGTGTATGTGAGTGTGTTTGTAAGTTGTACGTTTGGGTAGGGTAGGCAGGTGAAAGTATGAGTGTGTACGTGTTGGATGTGTTGTTGTTTGCATATGTGTAATTTGTGTGTGCGAGGGACTGTAGAATGTCTGGGTGTGAGTTTACTTTCTTTTTCTGTTTGTGTGATCTCGGAGTTAGTATATATAAGTTGGGGGTGGGGGGGCTTGTCCCTTGCTTATATGTAGTGTAGGTTTGTTGGCTTGTGTTTTTGTGTTTGTGTGTGTTTTCTTTGTTCATTTGTTGCATCGTAGGTTGGATGATGTATGTGTTGTGTGGTGTATGGTGTGTTTATGTTCGTGATTTTGTGTTTCGCAGTTTTGGGATTTTGGGGTTTCAGGATTTGGGACATTTGACTTTATGGTCTCGGGATACTGAAATTCAGGATTTCGGTATTTTGAGATTATAAAGTGGAACTACGTATATATGTAAATATATATATATATATATATATATATATATATATATATATATTTATATATATATATATATATATATATATGTGCGTTTTGTTTGTTAACCTGGACAACTTACTGGACACAAGTTTCCCTTTTCAGGAGTAACTCCTCAAGAGCATTATTTGGTTATGGGACTTCGGTGTTGTGCGGTCATCAACCCAAAAAGAAAAAAAACAAAAAAATCTTGCTTTTTTCCCACTTTCTGAAAGTTAAGAAAGTTCAGTTATAGATTTGCTGTTCTGAACTGTTTGGAAGTTTCTAGAAGGCCAGTGCTTGCTTGGGCTAAAGGGAAGTCTCTGTGTTCACCAGTGGGAGTGGTTAACACTGAACAGCCTGCTTGTCCCTGGAGGAGTGATTACTACCTAGAAGCTGTAGTTTTATTGGCCATTTTGGGTCAATTCTAAACTCCTTGATCTCTCTCTCTTAAAACCCTACAACTCTCTTTTTGCACGGTTTTGTGCACTGAGCAGCGTCGGGCAGCGCCGCCTAAACAGGTTTAAACTATTCCAGGCTCCACAAGGTCTGCTCTTCACTTTTTCCCTTAGAACTTTTCAACTCTCAAAGTAATCACTCTATTCTCTTTCTAAAGCCCTGCACTTGCTCAGCTCTTATAAGGAAACACTAACTAACTAAAGCACTACACCCTCCTTGATTTCTCATAAGTATTAGGCTCCCGATTGGTCCTTCCTGATCAAGTGAAAAATCAGTTCCCTTCCCTAATGTGATCAGTAAAAAAACAGTTCCCTATACTAATCTGGTATGTCCAAGGGTCAGTTTCAAGGTTACTCTCCAGTCCAGCTGGTGAATCTGGGAATTTTGAGGAAATGTTACAATTGCCTTATGTACACAGACAACCCTCTCCTCCTTCCAACAAACTCTAATACATGTGAGAGATGCAGTTACACAGCCAAACTGGAGGCGGAGCTGTCTCAACCCAAGACTGGCACAGTCAGTCAGGAGGAAAAGGTAACCACCCACACCACAAATCCAGTCTCAAACAGACCTATTGCATCTGCATACCCAACACATAAACACACAAAAACATACTCGGAGGCTCTAAATAAAAATTTGCCTAAACAGCAAAGACCTCCTAAGCAGATATCCAAGAAACAGCCACCCCTCAACAATACCCATGAATCACATATCTCACAAAATCAGTGTGCCTCACAGTCACAGCCCTTAAGGCCAAACAACACACCAAATACACTTGTTATAGGGGACTCTATTGTCCGGCACACTGACGTCCCGCTCACCAGACTGAACAAGGAGAAGGTCACTGTAAGCTGCCTGTCGGGTGCCAGGATCTGCCACATAACACAAGCACTCAGGTCACTCCAAAGCAAGTACAAGTATGACTCTGTCATTTTCCATGCTGGTGTGAATGACCTGAGACGTACCTCCCTGGACTACATGAAAAGAGACATAGAGGAGCTCTCTGACCATGTAGCGCAGGCTGGTATGACCCTGACCTTGAGTAGCATCTTGCCCTCACCAAGAATGATGCCACAGTATAAAGACAAAATGATCAGTTTCAACAATTGGCTAAAGTATTGGTGTCATTCAAAGAGGATTCAGTGTATGTCAGCCTAGGATGACATGCTCGACAAGCCACGTTGCTTCGCTAGGGATGGCTTGCACCTGTCACCCTTAGGCTTTCGTATACTGGCCAAGGCTCTTGCCACCCCCATAGTGCCTTTTTTAGGCAAGGCTCAAAGGACAAACCCACCTCCATAGACATCCCAAGGAAAAAAAACTAAAGGTAATGCTACTCAATGTCAGAAGTCTAAACCTCAAGATGCATGCACTCAAGGCTCTCCTCAGTATGGAGAAAATAGATGTCTGTGCAGTAACAGAAACCTGGTTCAAGGCTCCTGAGAGCACCCCAGTACTACCAGGTTATAACTCATACCATGCATTTCGGCCCCAAAACTCGGACCGAAGCACAAAAGGAGGGGGAGTATCGATATACATCAAAGATACCTACACCTCCAGGTTAGTGGACTGCAGGAAGCATCAGAAACCATCCATGTGCAACTAACAGTGGGCAAAACTGCCTTTCAGTTTGTAGCCTGCTACAGAACACCCTCCCTATTACAGGAACCCCACTTGGCATTCCTGAGAACACTGGAGAATATGAAGGTCTCTCCAAACACTATGTTATTGGGTGACTTCAACTACCCAAGCATTGACTGGGAAAACTAATCAAGCCCAAACACCCTCGCCCAATGGTTCCTTGAATTTATAAACTCTAACGCAATGGAACAACTGGTCACCACTCACACAAGAGGGAACAACATATTGGACCTGGTCATCACCAACATGGGGACTCTATGTTCCACACCAGAGGTAAACCCCTCATTGATAAGATCAGACCATAAACAAATTTCCCTGGACATCCATATCCCATCCCCACCCCCAGCCAAGGAAATCACTGTAAAGAATTTCTCAAAAGCCAACTTTGCACTTCTCAAGACTGAGGTGGAATCCTTCAAAGCTCCTGGGCCAGAGGATAATACAGCCCAATCCGCAGAATCCTTTACAAATGCATTCTATGAGCACCTGCAGGAATGCATGGATCGTGCTATCCCAAATAAAACCAAGACTCACGCCTCCAAAAACAGGAGACCAGTCTGGTGGACCCCGGCCATAAATAAGCTATACAACAGAAGGAGGAAGCTACTACATGACAGAGCAAAATCCCAAAAAGGGAAGGCATCGCTGATCAGTATTAGCAAGAAACTTCGATCCCTCAAAATCATCAAAGGCCAGCTTCGAAAGAAAAATTGCCCTAGACACTAAAGATAATCACAAGGCCTTCTTTAGTTATGTCAGGAACATGGGCGGAAACTCCCAGATATGCTCTGAATTGTTGCATAACAGTACAAAATATACCGAACCTACAGACATAGCCAGCATCCTGGCAGACAGATTCAGTGCAAATTTCTCCCCCCCTTCCCCCCGCAAAGGAGCAAATGCCTATCCCAACTGAATGTAACCTCCCTGACATCACAGATGCACAGGTGAAAGCTGCCCTCTCCAAAGCAAAAAAACACAGCATCTATGGGACCAGACGGTGTCCTACGCTGTGTCTTACACGAGCTCCAAGAAGAACTGAACCCTCACATTAAGTCACTGTTCAAACTTAGCCTTACTACAGGATATGTACCCAAAGAATGGCGTACAGCTACAGTGGTCCCACTCCACAAAGGTGGTGCCACAATGGACCCCGGAAACTATTGTCCCATAAGCCTGACTAGTCTGGTCTGTAAAGCTATGGAGCGTATTATCATGGAACTCATAAACAAAGACATTGGGAGCCTCCAAACACTGGACCCTACCCAATTAAGCTTTGTTAAGGGCAGATCTTGCCTCTTAAACCTAGTTGATTTCTTTGAAACAGTTACCAAAGCCATAGATGAGGGCAAGGTAGTTCACACAGCCTACCTGGACCTCGCAAAAGCCTTCGACACAATACCCCACTCGGGCATCATAAATAAGTTTACCAGATTAAATATCAACCCCTATATCACAAGATGGGTTGCAAACTGGCTCAGAGATAGAACCTACATGGTCAGAATCACAGGTGCCATGTCCAAATCCAAACCAGTTACAAGTGGCATCCCACAGGGCTCAGTTCTGAGACCTCTCTTGTTTGGTATATACTTCTCTGAGGTTCAGGCTAATATGGGGGGATTATGGCTGACAAAGTTCGCAGATGACTGCAAACTGTGGACCATAATCGAATCTCCAGCTGACACAAGGATCCTCCAAAAGGGTCTCACAGAGACGGATGCTTGGTGCCAGAGCCACGGCCTCAAGCTAAATGCTAAAAAGTGCATAGTCATCCCCTTTGGGAAAAACAAGGTGCCCACAAATTACCACATAGGTGGTAATCCATTAAGTACGGAAGAAGTAATTAGAGATTTGGTGACCAAGGTAGATAGTAATCTCTCCTTTGATAATCATGTTGCCAAAGTGGTTAGAAAGACCTTCTATATAGCCCACCTTATCACAAAAGGGTTCACATCTAGATCAAGAAAGGTCATTGTGCCCCTCTACTCATCACTCATCAGTCCCATAATTGAATACAATGCCCCTTTTGGGATGTACCTTACCCGACACCTGCAGCAATTGGAGAGACCCCAAAAGTACCTCACCAAGAGGATCATGGGCTACAAACAGATATCCTATGCAGCTCGACTAAAGAAACTCCAGCTCTACTCAGTTGCTTACCGCCTACTCAGAGGCAATCTATGCCTGACATACAAAGCCATGTCAAACCCAGAATTAATGGACATGCTCCACCTAAAAAAATCCAAGTCCCTTAGAGCGACACGCTCCAGGGACCTAAACCTCAGCACAAAAATAAATAGGACATGCTGGAGGGACAGATTAATTTCCCAGAGGCTCCCCTCACTCTGGAATAGAATCCCAATTCATGTTAGACATAGCCCCTCGCTGACCCTCTTCAAGCGAAATCTGGACGCGTGGATGGGAAATCGCAAATTCACCCCTGGGATCTCTTCTGTGTCCCTGCTAGACAGAGGCACAGTAAACTAATCTTAAAAGGGTACCTTCTGTGACCTACTTTACAGAGGCACAGCAGGCTAATCTAATAGGGAAGCGGAAGCCAAATACACTCTGGCTAGGCTTATAAATGCCCTAGGGCATATAGCCTAGTATCTACCTATGAACCTATGAACCTATTATGTAGCGGACATCAAGGTGGAAGGAATAAAAACCTGTATGCTTGACTATGGGAAGCAGTTCATTAATAGCTCAGATCCTTAATCCTCTGTGATAACTGCAAGAATTTGCATTCTCCACCTCAGAGTTTAATCTGACTTTCTTCGACATCTTATCCTTTGTAAGGTTTATGGAAAAGTAGGCAATGGTAGAGATGTTTGGCACAGTTTTCTGGTTGTACCCTCCAAGCTAAGCAAGACCCACATTTTTTTTTATTCACAATGGTGACTTCTTAACTGCTTTATTCTTTTTTACCTTTTGGTGCTTAATAGTCCTACACCTATAACATATCCTAAATAACTGACTTTAGTCATCTCAAGCTTACTCTTGAAGGTGTTGACAATGAGCCCTGCCTGCTGGAGTCCATCTACAGCAGCCTGAGCTTTGGAAAGGTGCACGTACCAGTATTATGAATGAACTATAACATCATTCAGGTATACTACTGCATATGCACCATAGGATTAAGCACACTGTCCATTAGGCACTGGAACTTAGCTGGCACCCCTTGATGGCCAAATTGGAAAGTCTGATATTCAAATAAGACATCTAGAGCTAGATAAATTGGAAAGTCTGATATTCAAATAAGACATCTAGATCTAGGCAGTTTTCTGCTTGGTTTAATCCAATAGTGGGATTTGACAATAGCATTTTGAAGATCTATGGTCTTCAGGAATTTTACTCCCCCAACATCCCAGTCAGCTTAGTCACAATTGGCATAGGGTAGCTACAATAAATGTCCCATTTTGCTTGGGCACTGAAAGAGTTGACTATTCCACTTAAAGTTAGACTCCCTGGTGACTCGCAAACAGTATCATCTTCTTTATCTCTTCTCAAATTGCCTATCTTTGAGAATCAGGGATCTGGTGCATTTAAAGGTCAATCCTTTCTCTCAGATGTTGTCTCTATGTGATGTTCAATCAAACTGATTTATCCAAACATTTCAGAATATAGTTTTGTGTTTTTAAATAGGAGCTCTCCCTCTCTTTCTGCTTTTGGCATCTGTATGAGAATTTACTGACCAGCATCTTAGCAATAGATAGGCTCTCTTTCCCTTCGTATCTCCTGTCTCACCTATAATCTAATTAGAGCATTCTCTGCCTCTGTCCAAGGTTTCATAATGTTTATGTGGTAACTTTGCTTTTGACATGTCTTACTGGCCTGTTTAACCTGGTACTTGACTTCATTTACTTTTTTTAATGACCTCAAAGGGTCTTTGCAACTTGTTCAGAAATTAATTTTCTGCTGAAGGTAGCAACAGTAACATGAGGTCTCCAATTTGGAACTTCCCTGGCATTTCAGTTTATATACAAGCTACTGGGCTGTTATAATGCTTTAACACTGTTGTAAAGGGAGTTATCTCCTCTACTCATGGCTCCATAGTTTTGTCTAACAGTCATCTTTGGTACCTGCCATGCGAAGCTCAAAGGGATGGACTCTGGCAAAAACTTTGGCAACCTTATGAATGTGAAACAGGAGGTCTGGCAATAATTGGTCCCAGTTTTTTGCCATCCTCTTCTATCACCTTTCACAACATGGTCTTAATCACCCTAAGAAATCATTCCACCAGGCTATCAGTCTGTGGATGATATGCAAAAGTTTTGAGTTGCTTTACTTTAAAGTTTTGACATGGTTAATATATTTATTTATTTTATTTTACATTTGTTTACCGGGCTAGTCTAACTGGATATATTTCCATTTTCAGTAGAGGCCCAGGGAGAAAAGCTCCAAAATAGCGCAAAGAAATTAAAAACAGTGTTATCACTATGTAAAAGAGAGGATTACAAATACTTATGAAGAATATTAAAATGTAAAAGAAGAGAAAAAATTAATTAAATTACACTAACAGAAAGTTGACATACAGGATAAGACAAGTAATTTTACATTATGAGACATGAGGATTTTACAGTACATAAAAGGATTGTATTTGCTCAGTAAATTGTTTTAATTTTATTAGTTGCAGGTACTGCTTCTAGAGGGGTGAGCTGTACAGTATTAGTAAGATGTGGGCAGAAAGGAGATAAAAGAAGTGAAAGTAGAAGATTAGTCATGGTTGCTGCAGGGGCATAGCCAATGGGATTTGAGGTGTGTTTTGAGCTTTTGTTTAAATAGTAGAAGGGAAGGCAGTAAAGTTAGTTCACTAGATAAAAGGATCCAATTTTTTTCCAGCAGAGATGGAGAACAGGGAATCTCCTGCTAAGTTATTAGACTTACTTATTGTAGCTAAAAATTTGCTAGAAGAGCGTAGGGAATTAAAATTTTTGTAGGGGGTCATGAAGTTAGCAAGTATAGGAGTGATGGTAGGTTGGTTTAGTAACTTATGGGCAATGGTGAGTTGGGAAAATATCAGATGGTTTTGGAGTTCCAGCCAACCCAGCTGCTGTAGGTTCTGACAGTGGTGAGTTCTAAAGGGATTATCAGTGGCAAATCTAGCAACGCTATTGTAAGAACTTGCAAGTTTGAGAAGATTATTTTTTTTTTGTATATGGGTGAAGCATAAAGAAGAGTTGAAATAAGATGAGAGTGGGCAATTGTGGTTCTAGCTGTAGGAGTTAAGAAGGGTTTGATTCTTTATAATGAGCCCATTTTTCTGTTTACTGTTTTAATAGTGTTGTTTATATGGCTATCAAAGTTAAGGTTATTGTCAATTGTAATTCCTAGTAGTTTGGTGGTAGAGTCAGGAGATATAAAGGTGCAGTTATTGGATGTTACAGAAAAATCTATAGGGATGGACTTACAGGTGGGTGTAAAGAGTAAGAGCTTGTTTTTTTTGGCATTCAAAAGGAGGCAACATTTTAAGAACCATGCCTCTACTATGTTAAATACCTTCTGAGTCAAAGATTTTAGTTGCTTTTTAGTGATATTTCTCAATTGTCTAAAGGTTTGTTGCTCAGGGATAGTTTTGGTAGCTCTCCACTTAGCCCAAGATTTGTTCCTATGCAGAATGTTTTGTCTGGTTTCTTTTGAGAGCCAAGGGGCTGGTTTAGATTTCATTTTAATAGACCGTTTAGGTGCATGCTCATTGAGGATATCTAAGAATTTTGAGTTAAAATATTTAACAGCATCATTAAAGTGGGAGAAGTTTAAGAGGGATCCAGTTACAGGCATTAAGTTCATTTTGGAATAGTATAGGGTTAACATATTTGTTGGTCCATGAAATCCTATAAGTGGGGGGGGTTTAGAAGTATCATTTTTTTGCCTTATAATGTAAGTTAAAGTGTGATCACTTACATCATCAGGCAGAGTTCCTACCTTGTAGGATTGTTGGTGTTTATTAATAAGAATCCAATCTAGGACAGTCTCTTTCTTATTTGGTTTGTTAATTCTAGTTGTGGAGGTGATTGTTTGACTAAAGCCATGAAGATTATTATGGGAGGTAGGAATATCAGTATTGACACATTTCTAGTCAGTATTGAAATCACCTAGTATTATTGGTTCTTGGGAGTAAGTAGAAGACACCCATCTTAGAATATCCTCTATAGTGTTGATATTATTCCCAGGAGATAGGTAGATACAGATTATATATAAGGATTTGCTAGGGTTGAGTTGAAATCTAGAGATAAGGACTTCTGCCTTACTATCCTGAGGTGTGTTATAAGGTAGAGAAGAAATCTGAAGGCCATCTTTAAATAGAATAGCTACTCCCCCACCCTTTCATTTTGTGCGATCTTGTCTCAATATATTATATCCTGGAGGGATGATTTTGTTGTCTTTAGTTCCAGGTTTTTAACCACGTTTCTGTCAGACAAAAGATGTCAAAAGAATGAATATCTAGGAGGGCATGGAGATGGGTAACTTTATTATTAATACTGCGGATATTGAGATGTCCTATTAGGAAAGAGTTGGAAGGTTTAGCTAGGGTGTCTAGGGTTAAGGGATAGGGACTGAAGGCTTTGACTGAGGAGACATTAGTTGGGCCAGGGTTAGGATGGATGTCACCATCTTTCAATGAGCGATTCTTTAGAACAGGGTAATGAATGTAGTTAGTGTGATATTTCACCTTCCTAACTGTGAGTCTATTGTATTTAATGTTTGTGAATCTATGGTACTTGGATAGCATGTAGCTGGGGGTGGATGTGATATTCAATTGAGTATGGGTGGAGTTACAAGTTTGTATGGTTGTATGTTTTGGAGAGTAGGTAAAGTGGCAGTAATTCACTTTTTCTAAGTAGGTGAAGCGGTAGGCTGAAGTGAGGAGAGCTAGTAGTATGGCTATGGGTATTAGTTTGGTTAGGATAACTTTAGTTCTTGAAAGCATATTGCTAAGTTTACGTAAACAAATATGATGGAGGTAAGAATAGGATAAGACCCTAACAAGAGATATAGGTATGGTTGAGTCCTAGAGAAGAGGAAGCTTATAGTAGTGAGGAATTGGTAGAGGATGAGGTAAAGTACTATAATTAGGAGCAACTTGGGAATAGTTAGGTAAGGCAGGGGAGTTGCTAAGTTATGTGGACTGGTAGATGTATTTGATTGGAGGGATGTGAGAGAGGGTGTGGTTTATGAAGTATATGTTTAGGACCACTGGGGGTGTGTGGAATTTGGGGTAGGGTAGGGGAGTGGAGAGAGCCCGCAAGGTGAACGGAGTGGGAATAAACAAGTACAGGTTTGTTTGCAAGAGAAGAGAGAGGTATGGCTGCTGTGTATCCTGACTGGATAGCATATTAAATTGAACAAGCAAAATAATACAGGTAAAATATCAATTTTACTGTTATGTATTGTACACGTACTTTCAGCTTCCTCTGACACCAAGGTTCTGGGTTAAGTTGTCTTGGATCTTATGCTTTATAGTGAGGTGGATGGAGTATTTTGTAGGGGTCCTTAGTCACCATGCACAAATTTTGAAAAGTAAGAATGCTGAAAAGCAGATCAAAAGCTAGGGACATTCAAGAGAGGGGAAGAAAAAAAAAGAGTAGTGAGTAACAAAACACTCTTTAATATACTGGGTACAGTCACTAGTAAATCCTGTCTATTAAACAGAGAAAAAATAAATAGCAATTCAACTTAATGTAGATAGCATATTTCCAGTCTAAGACTATTAAGCCAACAGGGTATTATGCTAAAACAGATTAGGCTATTTGTTGATAAGGTATAGATCAGGGGTGTCCAACCTTTTGGCTTGCTGGGGCCACATTGAGTGAACAGAAATGGTCCTATATAAAATATATCATATAGTTAACTCTTTTGTTGCTCTGGAAGACCACAGTCGATCTCCTGGCTGTACTGTAGGTGCATTTGAACAATGAATAAATGTAATAAATGCCTAATATTTCCCTTAAAATTCTAATTCTCATTCTAATTCTCTAATCTAACAGCTAACTCTAACATCTTAGTTAATCTATCTATCTATATATATATATATATATATATATATATATATATATATATATATATTACAAATAAGCAGATATTCACTACAGCACTAGCATTTCTCACTGGGAAAACCATTCCAGCAGTCCAACTATGTAAAATGTCAACATCAGCAGTCCTACAATACTATAATCCACAAAAATAAGCCAACAAATTTGCAGTAAAGTAAAGAATTTGCATTACTGACTTAATAAAACAATTCTGAATAAGCTACAAGTGAGTCTCACCCAAACAAATAATTGGTGCCAGAAACATGGCCTCAAGTTAAATGCCAAAAAATGCATCATCATCCCCTTTGAAGAGAGTGATGTCCCCACAAATTATCACATTAATAACAATGTTGTAAGCATGCAATAAGTTGTATGGTACTTGGGCTCCCAGGTTGATAAAAACCTGACTTTTGACCACCACGTTGTCTCCGTTGTAAGGAAAGATTTTTACATGGCCCAATTCATTAGTAACGGTATCTCATCCAGGGACAAAGAGGTCATAACATCCCTGTATTCTTCCTTTACAAGATCCATTATTGAGTGCAATGCCCCTTTTGACATGTGTCTCAGCAAAACACCCTGCCAAAAGAAAGATTACAACCATTTCTGCCAAAAAAGTTCAAAGGACTAAGTTCACTTAGTTATCTAAACAGACTAAAAAGCTTCTTGCTTTCCTCTGTCTCTCACTGACCCCTATAAATTTCACCATTGGCTTGCTTTCCAGGCTAAGAAAGATCCTGCCTTAAGAGACTTCCTCTACCTCAGAAATACTGGTTATACTTAAAATGCTCACTACAAAGACCACAGCCTTCATTGCAATATAAACAAGCCACTTTGTATGGACAGGTTCTTGACACAAAAACCTTCAACGTCTGTAAAAAGCTCCTTTCATTATCAAACAATGTAGTTCAGTAACATGATGGCTGGATGGATAGCCATAAATGTAGTCCTTGGGTAAGTAGCATAGACTTCATCATACCAGATGGAAAATCCACATACTAACCTTTCCCAGCTGGATGGCTAAGATCTAATATCAGTTACTCAAGTCTAGTTGCCCAAGAAGAGGGGCATGTTTAACTAAGAATTCCATTTGCAAAATTATATTCAGTATACATATTAAATCTCTCTCTCTTACACACACACACACACACACAAAAAGCCCCTACTTGCAAAATAGGCAACCTCAGTAATCACATGACACCCACTGACTGAATGAAATTGTCTGGAAGTCAAAATATCTGAAAAAAAAATCATAATAGAGATGGATTTATCCGTGTAATTTCCCACCACCAAAAGGACCATCAATAAATCAACAAACAACTGCTCGGCAAAAAGTAAATCAATAAGAAAACCATAAACTATAATGCTACATACTGATGTAAACATATAACTTGTGTCAATCCCTAGGTTAATCCATACCAAAAGATTGTTTCAGAGCTTCAGCTATGTACAAACAGCTTTCTCCTAAAAACTTAACTCATTGATATTTGCCTTGCTGTAATTATAACTGTAAAAAAATGTTTTAAGTTTATTCTGTACCAATGATTCTCACTATTACGAGATGTATTCTCTGCCATATTGTACTACATCCACAATTTGCTGTCTCTCTCTCTCTCTCATGTATTATATTGTTTTGTGTTATTTTTGGAGCTTTTCTTCCCACCCCTCTGCTGAAAATGGACCTGTGCCCAGTCGGACTTTCCCGGTAAACAAATGTAAAATAAAATAAAATAAATAAAAATAAACTTCCCTCCAATCTAAAGCCATTTGACATTCAGACATTTTAATTTGTGCAGAAGTTACTCACAGACTGACAGTTTACTGAGCTGTAATGCTGACCTTTGTTTTAGAAAAAAACAAATTCCCAGACTTTGTCAATAGCTCAAAGTGCAGAGAGGATTATTTATTTATTTTTTGGAGAACATCTTTAAAACTGTTAAATTGATTACACACCCAGAAACACAGAAAAGTCATTGTGATTATGTAAACTGCAAGAAATTAAAGTCACATTAGCACTCTATGCTTATGTCCGAACAGATGAATCATACCTGTCAATTCCAAAAGAAGTAAAGTAGCTTAATAAGAAGGTTATTTGCAAGGTTGCATGGCAGTTTATATTGGAAATAAGCAGAGATATTAAAAAGGCTCTGTTTTTCATAATTATGCCGAAAAGTCTTTCAAGGTAAATCGTCTGATTTAGTATGGAACCATACCTCTCAACCTTAGAGCAAGAAATCTGGACAAAGCGAAAAATAAAAGTGGGACACAGGCCCAAAAATAATTATGCATCACAGACACCATTGAAACAACTGTAGCTGCAAACATTATACATCACTTATAATCTTTATGTCCCATTATTGTCATTTAAATATTATATGGCTCATTCAGTCCTGCCTTCTTTTGCATCAAAGAAAACTATGCTTTGAAATGACAAATTAATTAAAAATAATACATAAAACACATTGCATCAACATCCTGCAAATTCCTACCTGCAAGCAACCACAGAGCTTTCACTGAAACTAGGGCTGCTTGTTTCCCCAGAATGACAGCTCTCCCTAATTAAGTCTAATGGTATACAATCTACCAGTATCTGGACTACCTGAAATAAATTAAATTATGGCCTGTAAATTGAAAGTACACTTTGTTTAATTAAACTATATTTCTAAGCCCACTTACTATATTTTTCAGTAGCATCCCAATATCCATTTCCAGGTCACTTTACAAGACATTGGCAGTGGTAGACTTGGCATCCTTCAGAACCCCACAGGCCCACACTAATACATTGTCCATTAAATGTAAATATCCATCCACTGTAAATGGCAAGAAGCTATGTCTTAAAAAATCTCTTTCTGGCATGCGTCCAAGTATTAGGTTTTGAAACAAAGAAACATATTCTCCACAGTCCGTAAGTCTCTGTCTTTAATAATCATCTACTGTTGCAGCACTCCCAACACATAAGCACACACATACACACTAAAATCCCCAACATTTAAAAAAATGACATTGTGCCCACTTGATTTGCCAGTATTGATGATCCGCCAAAGCTAAGCTTACTGTTGTCCAATCTACCACTGCTTAGAACCCACCAATGAAAAAACAGTACTAGGTGCTTTTTTGTTTGTCTGAAAACAATACAAATTTATATGCTACAGTCCCACATAGTCAGTCCACTACTGACCCATTAACCCTAGGCTGCTGTCTCATTCTTACTCCCTGGAACTGCATTACCTTGGATGACTACTTTATTTTCCTAAGCAAAAGACACAAATTGGAAGATAAGGCAAAATCCAGACATTCTTTGAAAATCCATACAGTTAAGAGGTATGAGGTCATGTTCAATACAACACTCTCCCTGTCAGGAAAGCCATAATTTAATGAAAGTGTACTCTTAATGTATGATATATTTGGGAGCTAACTTGTTTGTGTTCAGTAGGTAGAATGATAATTGTTAGCCTCTTTGTGCATCGTCTCTCTCTCTCTCATGCATATACACACACATACACACACACACACACACACACACACACACACACACACACACACACACACACTCTTCTTCCACATTAACGCACACAATTCTGCTTTCATGCATGCACTCACTCACCTATTAACACAGGTAATTGCTGTGCCTTTCAAAGGAACAGCGCAAATCCATACATGAGTCCCTCTTCAGCACACACACACACACACACACACACACACACACACACACACACACACACACACACACTGATTGTTCAGTGCAAAATAATGGCGAAACACACTGACCCTTTTTGGCTCAAAACCAAACTAGAAGGTGCTTTGGGCACAAGCACCGACATTATCAAACAGGTCATGGGAGCGAAAAACACAAAACAAAAAAAGTGTTTTGGGGCATGTGTACATCGATGTTGCAGTTAGAGGTTGAGGATGGAAGAGCTCTGAGGGCATACATCTGCCCACGCACGTTGGACACATCTAGTATAGATAGTGAGCTTAACAGAAGGGAGGCCAGAGGTTCAAGATAACTTAACACAGTCTAAAAAATGTAAAACAAACAAATGACTGCTTTGTTCAAAATGCTTTAAATAGAGCAAACCTTGGTAGTTCAGAAGCAGTCAGAATATTTCATTAAAGGAGCCAAAACTAGAGTCAGATAAACTTAGGATTCTATACAACAGAGGATCACATGTCAATTCAGGACTAGGTTAAGTACAATTAGTCAAATAGAAAAAAATTAAATTATAGCTTGCGAAACAGTTACACAATCTCCATAGACTGTATAGCTCAATCAAGTAAATGCTGGAACTAACTACGGCTACATGCATGGCTGGCCATGCAAAGAAATATTCAGTCAGCTATTTCACCAATTCAATAGGCAACATTCTTATTATGAAGTTGTATACTGGGAAGTTAGAGGATAAAATCAGGCCACAGATAGCAAGTAAATTACAGGGAATGACAGACCTAGTAAGCTTCTGCTGTTGTCATTCTCTCGTTACTGGTGGTAAAATATTGTAAATAAGCTAATAGAAATGTAGCCCGCACTCAGAGTTTTATGTGTTGCTCTAGAAATACAAATGCATGAACCGAAATGCCTCGCAAGTGTTCCATGCAACTATAGAAATACATATATGACAACAGAAATGCTTCGCAATTGTTCCATGCAGTTGGGGGAGATTAGAATGCGCTAGGAGCGTTAGGTCTCAATAAGCGCTTTCCCGTTTGAGCATCTCAATTATAAAGGTCCGTTAGGTGTTAGTGATATAAGAGACATGCCTTCAAACAAAAGTGACAAACAGGCATTATCACAGTCAGGAACAGTAGTGAACAAAAGTGACAAACAGGCATTATCAGAGTCAGGAACAGTAGTGAACAAAAGTGACAAACAGGCATTATCAGAGTCAGGAACAGTAGTGAACAAAAGTGACAAACAGGCATTATCAGAGTCAGGAACAGTAGTGAACAAAAGTGACAAACAGGCATTATCAGAGTCAGGAACAGTAGTGAACAAAAGTGACAAACAGGCATTATCAGAGTCAGGAACAGTAGTGAACAAAAGTGACAAACAGGCATTATCAGATTCAGGAACAGTAGTGACCCACTTTAGATTATGTTATGCAGCTTCAGTGAGAAAATGACCTAAAAGCAAGGATCTTTACTAAATATTTAAAGGTTCAATCAAATGTAAAGGACTTGTAAACATTCCCACAGGCTATGGCCAAGGTGCCCTTAGGATAGAAGGTGCGTACAAGCCATAACCATGTAGCAATAAAGTGGTTGGCATAGGTTAGACTACCAGATACAGGAGCTCACGAAATAGTGGTGCTCAATATATAAGCAAATTATAGGAAGGAAGAGAACGTGAACTATGATACAGGCTCGTTTCTTTAAATATAAGCCCATAAAAGGTAAGGATAAATATATTGATGCACTAAGCACTAGGGGTGTAAGAACTACATCACTGATAACATCGTGTTAACTCTAGGAGGTGGCGTAGCTGACTACAGTTCCCACGTGGACCGCCCATATACAAGAGCTGCACTTAAAGTTCTAAAACAGCACAGATGGATATTTCAGCGACTGGTTTCATATAAACATACATTAGGCACAATGTAAATTAGTTCATTTAGCAGCCAACATGCCATTTATGAAACAAAAAAATAACAGCAGATTCAAGTACATACTTACAGAGCAGGAGACGCCAGGGCCAGGAGCACACAGCAGCCAGGGGTATTCCAGGTAATAAAGATAGTACCTTGCAGGGCTGGGCTAATTTATGGACTAGGAAAGGAAGTAAGATTTGAGGGGAAGGGGGAGGGAGGCAGAAAAGAGTGGGCAGGTAACACAGAGGGGGGCTTAAGCTATGGAAGGTGTGCAAATGGTGGATGGGATGTGTGAAGAAGCTTAGGATGGGAAATGAAGGACAATAGATACTAAGCAGGTCTGGAGAGGTAAAAGATAGAAAGAGCATGAAAAGCTAGAAAGATGGAGGCAAGGTAGGCTGCAGGGAGTAAAATCAGATTAAGGAGACAAGTACAGACAAGTAATATCAGAAAGACCAATCAGTAAGCTTTAGAGGTGCTTTCGAGTAAGAGAGGGTTATTAATGGATGGAAAGATAGGCTGTAGAAGTGAGAGTATGGAGAACAACTGTAAGAACTACAGAAGGTTTAATAGTGGTAGTGGGGAATAGGAGAATATACTAAGAAGCTCAGATATGTGTAATGTTAATGTTAGGAAAGTAAGGAATAATGGAGTATGAAATTCAGTTTAGCTAAGGGTGCCTCCTATTGGGCTAAAGTATAAATCAGTAGACACAGGGAGAAGAGGATAATTAAAAGACAATTTGGGATAGACTGATAACTGCTTGGGGTAGCTAAATCAAGGAGAACAAGGTTTGTTTGCACGGGTAGAGAGAGGTATGGCTGCTAGGTATTCTGGCTGGATAGCATATTAAATTGAACAAGCAAAATAATATGATTTACAGGCATGGACGCCTGCCATGGCCAGTTTGCAAGCTAACATTAGCTGTGTAGTGTATACATTGTGGAAACAGTGCATCAGTAAAGCAGCCATGTTTACAATTGTGGGATACTCAAGACATTCAGCATTTCCACAGAACAGAGGCCATTTGGCTCTACAGGACCACACAGCCACTGTCATGAGGAGATAGGTAATAGATACTACTCATGATAGGATGTGTTGCAGGCATAGCCACAACCAGAGGGTTGAAGGTAACAGTGTGAGATTCCACTTATCTTGGTGCTATAATTCAAGGGCTCCATCTACTAGCTGGTAGCTAATGTGTAGGTGCCTGGCTATGAGAGAGATGGTCAGAGCCATTATGTAGTCATTGCTGCATATTACTATGGTACAGTCTTCTCTACAGTAAGGAATTTAGTTAAAAACATTTACTTCCCGTGGCAAGGGTACAAGGTTTGAATCATTCCACCTTCATTTATCTACTGTGTAACATTGGGCAAGTCACTTACCCAGACAGTGCTTTGGAGCAATTGGGAAGGGCTAGGCTGCTTAGAAATCTCCAGGACAGCATGCCTAGTAGCTATGAACCTGCTGTTGTTGTTTTCCAGCAATTGCTTATTGCATAGCTGATCTAGTGCAGGAAATGTCATGGCAATATCACCAGCACACCTTTGTTTTGAGTGAAATATAGGCAATTTATTCTTCATGGACAATAGGCAGTGCATTTGTAGATGAAACACTAAAATGCAAAGTTGTTTGCCAGTTGTAACCTCTGCATTAATAATAGTGTTCTTTAATATAGATTTATTCAGATAACTTTTACTTCAGCAGAGATTGTGCATATTGACAGCATATGTTCCAAGTTATTAATATTCCTTATGTTCTCATAAATACTCTTCTAAATCAGCTATACTGGAAGAAATGAATATAGTAACAGAGAAAAAACAACTGGAATTGAGGTCTTTAGAAAAAGGTAGGAGCAAACTACACAGGAAAAAATGGGAATTGTGGGAACAATACATACAAGGGAGGAATGAGATATAAAAGGCAGCAGGACTTAAATAGCTATGTAATGTTTGAGTGAGAAAGATTGGGTAGATTATAAGTGATGTATAATATTTGCAACTGGGAGAAGGTCAGTATGGTTTGGGATGTAAAATGCTTGTTACTAGGATTGTGTCAATGTGGTTTGTTTTCATTTGTATAAATGTATGATTGCCTATGTAGTAAGCAATGATTTAATAAAGATGTTTCTTGTTTAAAAAAGGCAGGAACTGAATATTAATTGTTATTAGTTGTTGTTGTTGTGTCTTTCGGCTTTTCCCGGTTAGGGGTCGCCACAGCGGAACTCCGGTCTGTTAATGATTGGCAGTAGATTTTTACGTGCTGGCTTGCCGGGCCTAATGCACAACTTTCAATGAAGGAACGCCCATTCATGCATGTCGCCACAGAGAAGACGCTCTAACTGGGAATTGAACGGGCAACGTCTACCTGTGAGGTGACAACGCTACCGCAGCACCACCACCGCTATTATTAGTATTAATTATAATTAATTAATTATTCATTATTATTAATTTTGTATGTAATATTGCTTAGGTTATATGATATATAGCAATATATGTCTATGTCAATATAGTTTGATTAGTATTATATGAATCTAAATTTGCCTATGTCACAAGTGATAATTCAGTAAAGGTGTTTGGAAAATAAATACTCTTCTATTTAAACTATGCTACACATGGTTAGATTTTATGGTATGATGCTAGTGAGTTATGTTTAATTTCATGTAGTTCATCCAAAAACTACCAATAAAGTGCATATAATTTATGTCTTCATAATAAAAATGGATGTATACTATCAAAAAAGTGGCTATAATTACTGGTGTGTTTGGGGGTCTGTGTATGAATAAAATTACCTTATGCTCTTATCATCTGGTAATTTTTAAACAGTCTTTAATCTTGCTTTGCAGGGCTAGTACGTGTGTGTGTGTGGGGGGGGGGGTTAAGTTGGAATACTTAGGCTGCAGTGTGTTTGTGTGAAGCAAATTTGAAATATGTGATGGTCATTATTATTGTTTGGATGTAGCCAACACTGTAGTTATAATTGCTGTGGTTGGGTGATGTCTGTGGATAAAAATGACTGCCCCTGCTGAACTAATAAAACTAAAAAATATTTGTCTGTTTTTGCTAGACTGCTGTGTATTTATGTAAAGCAAACTGGAGTACTTTGTTGTGGCCATTTGTATCAAAGTCCAATATGTGAGGTATATACAGTTGGTAAACTGGACATAATTGATGAGTACAGATATCGGTGGATTATAATGACTACAGTATGACTGGCCTTTGAAACATTCTGAAATGGGTACTTTTGTCATTATTGGTTCATATATTTTGTTTCACTTCTTACTGGAAAAATGCTCAAAATTACAAAGTTAACACACCCTAACAAATGTTGCTTAAAACAAATTAGAATGTGAATCAAAGAACGCTTGCATATATGTATTTAAAATGTGTGCAGGAGGCTCATGGTCTGAAAACAGCCTGAGGCCCAAAGTGTTCTTAATTCTCAACAGGCCATATGCATTTTCAATGAAAGTGAGTTTTAAGGGAATTGAAGTTTGCTGTTGCTCATTCTGTGCTTGTTTTCATTGGTTTTGTTTTTTTTGTTTTTTTTTTAGCAAATGGCCATCAATGATTTGTGCTATAATATATTCAATAAAACTGTTAAATTAAATCCAAATCTATGAAATAATTTTAAAACTAAAGAAGAACATAGTCTACATACTTTCAAGTTTGAATAGGGTTTATGGTAATTTGGGAGAGACAGTCAGGTAATGCGATACTGGAATGGTTTTAGTGGAGGGGGCCTGGTTCATTACCTTGCCAAGACCACATTTGACCATGATCTAGATCTAATTATATGCTGTCACTGGCTAAGGCATATAATTCTGTTATTTTTCCAAGCTGTTGCACTGTCCTTAGATGAGAGGGTAATTCCCCACAGCAGAGCGCAGTTATACAAGTTTATGTGCTAATGTATGCTTTCACTGCCTGGTACGCATCTTAGGCTGCATCTCAGTATTGCACTTGACTTATATGCCTTGACTATATATAATACTAACATGTTCTTTGCAGTACACTGTGATGATACTTATAGGACTGTATATGGGAGCAAGACAGGTTTCCAATTGTGAGCATATGAGAACTGCTATCAGTGAGACAGGTGTATGAAAACACAACTTTGCAAAAAAAAAAACAAAAAAACAAAAAAAAAACAAAGTTGCATTTTCTATATTAAGTAACAGGCTACAGTAGGCAAATTCTACTTCAGACAGAGCTGTGGGCTCCAGTAAGACAGTAGTTGATACCTTTATTTTGATGGTGTTTCACTGCTTGCATTGCAGAAACTGCATTTTCACCACTTTCGTTTGCACTAATGCCCAAGGCTCAGACACAGCATTATGATATGGTACTGTGTACTGCTGGGTGTAAGGAAGTTTATACTGTAGCTGTGTATCACACCTGGTTATGTCCTAGTCTTTTTCACACTAAAGATTAAAATGTTTCCAGGTAATTTTGTTGTGTTGTTTTAATGGGCATCACTGGTTAACAGCTGCTTGCTTTTCAGGAAGGGTGTGTTTCAGTGTTTAGGTAGCACACACACACACACACACACACACACACACACACACACATACATAGACATACACACACACACGCACACGCACGCACACGCACGCACACACACGCACACACACGCACACACGCACACACACACACACACACTATAGTATGTAGCCATTTCAGGATGTGTATGCATACTATTCCACATACTGCAATTTCAATGAGTCTTTTACAGATATAACTATATGGCACTAAAGATAGTTGTGCAGAGATGATGGCATCTGTTTTCCTAGTTGGGTGTGTACCAATCCCTGTGTATTCTCAATATTTATGGTTCACATTGAAATGTTTCCGTATAATTCACATTTATCTAGCATTACCATGTATGTCAACAATTCATCATGGAGTCAGCCTACCCTCCACTTATAATGCTAATGGGTGAGAGAGCAGAGAGAACTATTTATTGTGACCGCAGGTGCTGCCAACATTCTAGGGAATGATGTACAAGCATTCAATGATATACAAGTGACCAGACTTACTTTGGCCTCAATAAGTACAAATCACAGATTCAGGCTGCCCTGTGAGACACGTCTTTCTTAATGGACTTTCTTAATGGACTGGAGTGGTCAAGACACAGCAACTTCCCTTGATGTCTGGTACAATGTCCCAGAAGCACTGTGGCAGATCTTAGGTAGTGTAGGTGGGCTGCAGATCAGATTGCAGCAATATGCAGGCAACTTAAAATATGTGACTGAGCTGCTTGAGGTGTTTGTGGGTCACAGTTTTGGCACAAGGGGTCACATGGAATGCTCTGTCCTCTACCATATTTCTCTTATGGTTGCTTCTCCATCTCAGCAGTTGTGTCTTTTTACAAGTATCACTTGTTCATGCAAACATATCTGCTGTTTCATTACACATATATGTATCTGGTTGTTGGACATCCCTTCCAATGCATTACTGCCTTGTTTTCATGGACCAATATAGTAGTGTATAAATAAGTACTACTGTATTATTAAAGTGCTACTTCAGGCTTGTATCACGCTCTCTTCTGATACAATACTGAACCAAGACTTTCACAAGCAGTATATCACAACTTGGTGTACTAATGACAGGAATATTTATGTGTTGCCCTTTCCTCATAGGCTGTCATTACAGATTTGATGAAAATGTATTTTGTTACATGTGTAACCAGGAGCAAATGGGCAAGTGTGTATGTATATATGGTCATTGCTGATGTTTTGATTGATTGCCCATCTGGCTTGTTATAACCTTCGGCCATTGTTTCGTCATCAAAGTGCGACACAGCTGTTTGACAATAGATGCACTGTGCATTCTGTCTTTTTGTAAATGTTTACCCTGCAGTTACCCAGACTACATTGCACTATTTTTTATGCATGCATGATTAATAACATGTTTCTATTTGATACTGCTGCTGTGATGCAGTTTGCTAGATCATGTAATATATTGTTTACTAGTTTCATCTAGAGATAGGTTCATAGGTAGGTACTAGGCTATAAGCCCAAGGGCCTAAGTAAGCCTAGCCAAGAAGGTTGCATGGCTTATGCAACCCAAGAAAGTTAATTTCTTGTGCCCCTGTTTAGAAGAGCCACAGAAGTGATTCCTGGGGTGTATTTCCTATTTCCCATCCACTCATCAAGATTTTTCTTGAAGAGTGCTAATGAGGAACTTTGTTTGACATAGATGGGTAGCTTGTTCCAGAGTATGGGAAGTCTCTGGGACAGGAATCTATCCCTCCAGCATGTTCTGATTACTGTGGTGACAAAATTTAGATCCCTAGAGCATGCAGCTCGGAGGGATTGGGATTTTTTTAGGTGTAGCATGTCCAACAGCTCTGGGTTTGACATAGCTTTATATGTTAGGCAGAGATCAGCTCGGAGAAGGCGATATGCAACGGAGTACAGCTGGAGTTTTTTGAGACGGTCAGTGTAGGGCATCTGTTTGAGGCCATTAATCCTCTTTGTGAGGTACTTCCATGGCCTTCCCAGCTGCTGCAGATGTCTTGTGAGGTATATTCCAAAAGGGGCATTGTACTCTATAATGGGTCTAATGAGTGTTGAGTAGAGGGGAACAATGACCTCTTTTTTCCTGAATGTGAAGCCTTTTGTGATGAGGTGTGCCACATAGAAGGATTTCCTGACTACTGTGGCAATGTGATTGTCAAAGGCAAGACTACTGTCCACCTGGGTCCCAAGGTCTCTTGGCACACATTCGGCATTAAGTAGACTGCCACCTATGTGGTAGTTCATGGGTGCCGAGTTTTTACCAAAGGGGATGACAATGCACTTTTTGGCATTGAGCTTGAGGCCATGGCTCTGACACCAGGCACCTGAAGCAGTGAGACCCTTCTGTAGGATGTCCACATCATTTGGTGACTTGACTATGGCTCCTAGTTTGCAGTTATCTGCAAACTTCATTAGCCAAAGGCCTTCTGTGTTAGTCTGTACTTCAGAGAAGTAGATACCAAACAGGAGAGGTCCCAGGACTGAACCCTGTGGTACTCCACTTGTCACTGGTTTGAAGTCAGATTTGGAGTCTGCAACTTTTACAGTGTGGGTTCTGTCAGTGAGCCAGTTGGTAACCCATCTTGTGATGTAGGGATTTATACCTAGTTTAGTGACTTTAGCTATAATTCCAAAATGGGGGATGGTGTCTAAAACCTTGGCGAGATCAAGATAGGCTGTGTGAACCACCTTACCTTTGTCTATGGCTTTGGTGACTGCCTCAAAGAAGTCGATGAGGTTCAGGAGGTATGATCTGCCTTTCACAAACCAGAACTGGGTGGGGTTCAGAGTTTGGAGGTTACCAATGCCTTTGTTTATGAGTTCTATGATGATACATTCCATGGCCTTACAGACCAGGCTCATCAAGAAAATAGGGCGATAGTTCCCAGGATCAGTGGTGGCTCCCCCTTTGTGGAGTGGGATAACTGTTGCTGTGCACCATTCAGTGGGCACAAAGCCTGACGTGAGGCTATTATTGAACATGGTGCTTAGGTGGGGAGCCAGTTCGTTCTGATGTTCATGTAAAAAACAGCCAGGGATGTTGTCCCATCCCATAAATGCTGTGTTTTTGGCTTTAGAGAGTGCAGCTTTTACCTGTGTAGTTGTAATTACAGGGACTCTACATTCTTCCTGTATAAATATGGGACCTTTAGGGGGTGAGAGGGGGGTAAAGTTATCACTGAACCTATCTGCCAGAATGTTGGCAATATCAGTTGGTTCTGTAATTTTCATGCCATTGTGCTGTAACTCAGAGCAGATCTGGGTGTTGCCATTGAGATTTTTGACATAGCTATAGAATGCTTTTTGGCTGTCCCTAGAATCAGTGGTGATTTTGTTTTCATAGCTAGCTTTGGAGGATCTTATAAGGGATCTCAGCTTCTTACTGAGTCTGACCAGGGAGCTCCTCCACTCATGGGATTGTACTCTCTTTTGCAACAGTTTCTTCCTTCTGTTGTAGAGTTTGTTTATGACAGGTGACCACCAAATTGGCTTCCTTTTTTTGGAGGATAGCGTCTTGATTCTGTTTGGGATAGCATGATCCATGATCTTGTGTAAGTGCTTATAGAGTGCATTTGTCTAGGATTCAGCAGTCATAACTGTATTGTCCATCTGCATGGGTGTCATGAAGTTCGCCACTTCTGTCTTAAGAAGCATGAAGTTGGCTTTGGAGAATTTTTTTACCTTGGTTTCCTTAATTGTGGGTGGGGGCGGGATGTGGATATCTAGGGTGATTAGCTTATGGTCGGATCTGACCAACTAGGAGTTGACTTCAGGTGTGGAACACTAGTCACTCATGTTGGTAATGACTAGGTCTAGGATATTGTTGCCCCTGGTGGGGGTATGGAAAAGTTGATCTAGGGCATTAGAATTTATGAATTCCAGGAAGCGTTGAGCAAAGGTGTTGGTACAAGAGTAGTTTTCCCAGTTAATGGTGGGGTAGTTGAAATAGCCCATTATTAGGGTGTTTGGTTGAACCCTAATATTTTCCAGTATATCAAGAAACTAGGAGTGGGAATCCTGGGGCATGGTGAGGGATCTGTAGCAAGCTACAATTTGAATTGCAGTTTTGCCCAGAGTTAGTTGCACTTGGATAACCTCGGATGCATTATGCTGAGCAACTAGCCTGGAGGTGTGGATATCCTTAATGAATATGGACACACCTCCACCTTTGGTGTTCCAGTCCAGGTTAGGTGGCCGAAAAGTGTGGTATGAGTTATAGCCTGGCAATGCAGGGATGCTCTCCGGAGCCTTGAACCAGGTCTCAGTCACTGCACAGATATCGATGTTCTCCATTTTAAGGAGTGCTTTGAGGGAGTGCATTTTGAGATTTAGACTTCTAGCATTGAGTAGCATTACCCTCAGTTTTTGCTTGCCTGTTCCTGTTACGGTGGTGAATTTGTCATTTGAACCTTGCCTAATAAAGGCACTATAGGGGCGGCAAGAGCCTTAGCCAGTATCCGGAGTCCCAGGGGTGACAAGTGAAGGCCATCTCTGGCAAAGCATCATGGTTTGTCGACCATGTCATCCCAGGCTGACAGATACTGGATCCCCTTAGAATGACACCAGAAGTTTAACCAATTGTTGAAGTCAATCATTTTGTCCTTGTACTGCAGTATCATTCTGGGTGATGGCAGGATGCTACTCAAGGCTAGGATCATACCTGCCTAGTCTACAAGATCGTAGAGCTCTTCCATGTCTATTTTCATGTAGTCCAGGGATATACGTCTCAGGTCATTCACACCAACATGGACAATGACAGAGTTATATTTGTACTTGTGGAGTGACCTGAGTTTGTGGGTTATGTGTCAGATCCTGGCACCTGACAGGCAGCTGACAGTAACCTTCTCCTTGTTTAGCCTGGTGAGTGGGACATCAGTGTGCCTAACTATAGAGTCACCTATGACTAGTGCACTGGGTACTTTGTTTTACCTTATGGGCTGTGGTTGAGTGGCACACTGATTCTGTGGGCTATGTGTCATTTGGATTGTGTTGGGGGGGTGGAGGTTGCTTGTGTTTCTGCTTTGGAGGTCTCTGTTGCTTGATCAGATTATTATTGAGAGCCTCTGCAAATGTTTTTGTGTTTCTATGTGTGGATTTTGATGGTGTAGGTTTAGTGGGACTATATGATGAGTGTGGTGTGATGCAAGTGTTTTCCTTCTCCTCTTGACTGTCAAGTTCAGTCTTGGTCGGAGAGAGCTTTACCTCCAGTTGACTAGATAAGTGCATCTCTCACAGGTTGTAGTGTTGGGTGGTAGGAGGAGAGAGTTGTCTGTGTACATTAGGCAATTTCTACATGGCCCCAAGATGCCCAGATTCATCAGATAGACAGGAGAGAACACTGGGAGCTGACCCTTGGACATGCCTGAATAAAAAACTATTTTCCTCTAGATAAGTGAGGAAAGTGAGTACAAGAGCTGTTTTTCTCTAAGCAAGTGAGGATAAGTACAAAAACTGTTTTCCTCTAAGTAATGAGGAAGGTCAAATGCTGTAGTAATTCATAGCTTATTTAGTGCTTACAACAAGTTCTGAACGAATAAGCAAATTCAAGTGCTAAAACTAAGAATCTGTATCTGAACTAGACTCATTACAGGAAAGAAACAAGTACAAATGCGGGCTTTTAAATCAGAAAGTTGAAAGAGATGGAAAAATTGCCCAAATGGCCAGTAACTACAATTTATGGGCCAGAACCACTCCTTATGTGGTAGATAGGTTACCTAGTACTTACCACTCCCACTGATAAGCTAGAAGGCTTCCCTCCAATACAGAATGGCTTGGGGGGCTCAGGAGCTTGCAAACAGTCCTGGATACAGCAAATCTGTATCTGGACTAGACTAGTTACAGGAAAGGGGAGGACAACTGCAAATGCAGGCTTTTAAATTAGGAAGTTGAGAGAGATGGACAAACTGCCCAAATGGCAAATAACTACAATTTCTAGGTCAGAACCACTCCTTATGTTGTAGATAGGTTGCCTAGTGCTTACCACTCCCACTGATAAGCTACCAGGCTTCCCTCTAACACAGACAGGCTTGAGGGACTCAGAAGCTTACAAACAGTCCTGGATATAGGAAATCTGTATCTGGACTAGACTAGTTACAGGAAAGACAGGAAACAAGCATCATATTTTTGTTACAGTTAAGCAGAACACAGGGAGATTCTAGCAAAGTTTTTTTTTTGTAAAGGAAAGGGAGAGAGGAGAAGCAGAATATAATTCAAGGTTAGGAAACTGAGTGGGTTGGCCTTTTCAAATGTTCTCTCTGTGTCTATGCAAAAAGGCTTTTTTTTTACTTTGTGCTTTCTCTTTCTGTTTTTCTACATTCATGTCTACAATATTTTTGTCTTTCATCACATGACACATTTTCCTATGCAGCAGTGTCTTAATGGCAATGGCAAAGCTGTTGCACTGTTTGATATGCATTATTATAATATGTTCCTTATTGGGGTACAAGCACAGCAAGGTTATCTTCCTAGTATTAGCCTTTAGCCATGCTATTTAATATGTTAAGGGTATATCACAGCCAAAGTCTTTGCTTCTGTGCTTATCAAGCTTATCACCTAAGTGCAAGCAATAACTAGCATCCCCAGGCAGTGAAAGAAACATCTGAAACCGGACATAGAAGGCCAACCCACTTAGGTTCTTAGACTTGAATTATCTTCTGCTCCTCCTTCCTCTCTCCTTACACTTTACTAACAAAAAAATTGCACTTTATTTATCTGCTTACTGTATTTGTGTTTCTTCCTACTTTATTACTTTACTTTGCTTTTGCCTCTTCTTAAAAGTACTCAATTGTATTTATTCTGCTGCATTTATTACTGAATAGTAGTAGCCTGATTAAATTGTAACTTATTCTAGGCCTTTTGGTTTAAGCACTTGGGCTTCAGACCAGTTGTTTTACATTAAGATGTTTTGTGGTCTGCACTGTTGTGGCAGGACAGGTTGCTTACATCCTTCTAAGTTGGGAATTGTTGACTGAAGGCTCAGTGTCTGTTATTCTAGAAGTGTATTAGTTCTGGTTTAAGCACTTGGGCTTCAGGCCAGTTATTTTACATTAAGATGGTTTGTGGTCTGCACTCTTGTGGGAGAAGAGGCTAGATTCTGCCCTTCTGAGCTGGGAATTTCTGATTAAAGGCTTATTGTGCATGCTTATTTGAACTGTTTCTTTCTGAAATTGGTGCACTTTGCTGTAGCATAGACTAGATTCAGGCATGCTGAATCTAGCTTTGTTTGTATAACTTGAGCACTAATACAGGCCATCTTTTTTTGGAGAAGGTCCCCCTGCACCCTAGTGTCAGGAGTGTGCAGTTAGAATTTGTCTGATTGAAGACTGTTGGAACAGGGCTCAGTTTTGAGTTTTTTACTGGTTAATTGGATAATGTGTTTAAATCAGTTTGCTCATTTTCTATTGTTATATAAAAAAATTGCAATTTATTCATCTGCTTTTACTGTATTTGTGCTTCTTCCTACTTTATTACTTTATTTTGCTTTTGCTGCCGGTTCTTAAAAGTACTTAATTGCATTTATTCTGCTGCATTTATTACTGCTTGTTAGCAGTCTGATTAAATTGAAAAGGCTATTATAAGCCTTTGGTTTAAGCACTTAGGATTCAAATCAGTTGTTTAACATTAACAAGGTATGTGGTCTGCACTGTTGTGGCAGGACAGGTAGCTTACATGCTTCTAAGTTGGGAGTTGCTGACTGAAGGCTTACTGTCTGTTATTCTAAAAGTGTATTAGTTCTGGTTTAAGCACTTTGGCTTTGAGCCAGTTATTTTACATTAAGAAGGTATGGTCTGCACTCTTGTGGGAGGAGAGGGTAGATTCTGCCCTTCTGAGCTGGGAGTTTCTGGTTAAAGGAGTATTGTGCCTGCGTATTTGAATTGTTTCTTTCTGAAATTGGTATGTCTTGTTATCTGTAGCATAGACTAGATTCAGACCTTCTGAATCTAGCTTTGTTTGTATAACTTGAGCACTAATCCAGGCCATCTTATTTTGGAGAAGGTTCTCCTGCACCCTAGTGGCAGGGGTGTGCAGGTAGAACTTGTCTGATTGAAGATAGCTGAAACGGGGCTCAGTTTTTAGCTTTTTATTGGTTGATTGGTTAATTTTGTTTAAATCAGTTTGCTCATTTGCTACTGTTATATAAAAAATATAAAAATATACTTTATGCATCACTGCTTAGCTAGGGTTAAACTATTCCTGGCACCATAAAGTCTGCTCTTCAAATTTTCCCTTAGAACTAGCCAGCTTTTTAGTTTTAGCACTCAAATCTGTTTCTTTGAGCTCAGCACTTATTTAGAACTCATTGTAAGCACTAAATAAGCTACAAATTACTACATCACTCAACTTTCCTCACTTGTTCATAGGTTCATAGGTTGGTACTAGGCTATCGGCCCTAGGGCCCATACAAGCCTAGCCATAACAATTCCATGGCTATTTCTTCCCACAATATTTACTTCCCTGGACCCCTGTCTAGCAGGGCAACTGACATGATCCACTGGGTGAATTTCCTATGTGCCATCCAATCATCAAGGTTCCTTTTGAAGAAGGCCAAAGAGGTGCTCTGCTTGACATGTATGGACAGTCTATTCCAGAGTCTGTGGAGTCTCTTGATCAGGAACCTATCCCTCCAGCATGTTTTGTTCATTGTGATGACAAGGTTTAGATCCCTTGAGCGTGTGGCTTTGAGGGATTGGCATTTCTTTAAGTGCAGCATGGCCAACAGCTCTGGGTTTCACATGGCCTTGTATGTTAAGCAGAGATCGCCTCTGAGTAGATGATATGTGACAGAGTATAGCTGGAGTTTTTTTAGATGGTCAGCATAGGACATCTGCTTTAGGCCTGTGATTCTTTTACTGTGGTATTTCTGCAACCTTTCCAGTTGTTGCAGATGGCTTGAGAGGTATATACCAAACGGGGCATTGTATTCTATAATGGATCTAATGATGGATGAGTACAGTGGGACAATGACCTCCTTTTTTCTTGATGAAAAGCCCTTAGTGATGAGGTGTGCCACATTGTCTAGAGGAAAACAGTTTTTAGCACTTAATAAATAAGCACCTATCCAGGCATGTCTAAGGGTCAGCTCCCTGTGTTTTCACCTGTCTACCTGATGAATCTGGGCATCTTCGGGCAATGCAGCAATTGCCTCATGTACACAGACAACCCTCTCCTCCTACCACCCAAAACTACAACCTGTGAGAGATACATTTATATAGCCAAACTGGAAGCAAAACTCTCTTCACCTAAGAATGGACTAGACAGTCAAGAGGAGAAGGTAAACACTTGCACCACACCACATTCATCACATAGTCCCTCAAAACCTATACAACCAAAGCACACACATAGAAACACAAAACACACACCTACATTCATGGAGGCTCTCAATAAAAATCTGCTCAAGCAACAGAGATCTCCAAAGCAGAAACGCAAACAACCTCCACCTTCCAACACAACCCAAATGATACATAGCCCACAAACTCAGTGTACCACTCAGCCACAGCCCATAAGGCATAACAACATACCCAACACTCAAGTCATAGGGGACTCCACTGATGTTCTACCCACCAGATTAAACAAGTTACTGTCAGCTGCCTGTCAGGTGCCAGGATCCACCACATAATGCACGCACTCAGGTCACTCCACAACAAGTACAAATATGACTCTGTCATTGTCCATGTTGGTGTGAATGACCTGAGACATGCCTCCCTGGACTACATTAAAAGAGACACGGTGGAGCTCTCCGATCTTTTAGCCCAGGCAGGTATGACCCTAGCTCTGAGCAGCATCCTGCCATCACCCAGAATTATACCAGAGTACAAGGACAAAATGATTGACTTCAACAATTGATTAAGCTTCTGGTGTCATTCTAAGGGAATCCAGTATCTGTCTGCCTGGGATGACATGATAAACAGACCACGATGCTTTGCCAGAGATGGCCTGCACCTGTCACCCTTGGGATTCTGGGATACTGGCTAAGGCTCTTGCCAACCCTATAGTGTCTTTTTTAGGCAAGGTTCAAATGACAAATTTGCCACTGTAACAGGTACAAGCAAGCAAAATCTGAGGGTAATGCTACTCAATGCTAGAAGTCTAAACCTCAAAATGCACTCACTCGAGGCACTCCTTAAAATGGAGAACATCAACATCAGTGCAGTGACAGAGACCTGGTTCAAGGCTCCAGAGAGCAGACCAGCATTACCAGGCTATAATTCATACTACACCTTTCATCCACCTAACCTGGACCAAAACTCTAAAGGCAGAGGTGTGTCCATATTCATTAAGGATATTCACACCTAGAGACTAGTTGCGCAGCATAATGCATCCGAGATTATCCAAGTACAATTAACTCTGGGCAAGACCACTACCCAAATTATAGCTTGCTACAGATCCCCCACCATGCCACAGGATTCCCACTCCTCTTTTCTTGATACACTGGAAAATATTAGGGTACAACCCAACACTATAATGGGTGATTTCAATTTCCCCACCATTAACTGGGAAAACTACTCATGCACCAACTCTTTTGCTCAACGTTTTCTGGAATTCATAAATGAAAGTGCCTTAGATCAACTTATCCACACCCCCACCAAGGGCAACAATGTCCTAGACCTAGTCATTACCAACATGGGAGACCGGTGTTCCACACCAGAGGTCAAATCCTTGTTGGTCAGATCTGACCACAAGCTAATCACCATAGACATCCACATCTCGCCCCCATTAGGGAAACCACCATAAAAAATGTCTCCAAAACCAACTTCACTCTTCTCAAGACAGAAGTGGCAAACTTCATGACACCCATGCAGATGGACAATAGAGGTACAACTGTTGAATCCTACACAAATGCACTTTATAGGCACTTACACGAGGGCATGGATCGTGCTATCCCTAACAGAACCAAGATGCTATCCTCCAAAAAAAGGAAGCCAATCTGGTAGTCCCCTGCCATAAACAAGCTCTACAACAGAAGAAAGAAACTGTTGCAAAAAAGAGTAAAATCCCATGATTGGAGGAACTCCCTGGTCAGCCTCAGAAAGAAGATGAGATCCGTCATAAAATCCTCCAAAGCTAGTTATGAAAACAAAGTCACCACTGATTCTAAAGACAACCAAAAATCATTCTATAGCTATGTCAAGAATCTCAATGGCAACACTCAGATCTGCTCTGAGTTACAGCACAATGGCACTAAATATACAGAACCAACTGATATTGCCAACATCCTGGCAGATAGGTTCATTGCTAACTTTACCCACCTCTCACCCCCCTAAAGGGCCCATCTCTATACCAGAAGAATGCAAAGTTCCTGTAATCACGGCTGCACAGGTAAAAACTGAACCCTCCAAAGCCAAGAGCACAGCATCCATGGGACCTGAAAACATCTCAGGCTGCATTCTATATGAACTACAGAACAAACTGGCACCCCACCTAAGTACCATGCTCAATCATAGCCTCACCTCTGGCTTTGTACCCATTGAATAGCGCACAGTGACGCTTATCCCACTCCACAATGGGGGAGCCACCATGGACCCCGAGAACTACCGCTCCGTTAGCCTGATGAGCCTGGTCTGCAAAGCCATGGAATGTATTATCATGGAACTTATAAACAAAGACATTGGTAATCTCCAAACTCTGGACCCCACCCAGTTCGGGATTGTAAAAGGCAGATCATGTCTCCTAAACCTGATAGACTTCTTTGAAGCAGTCACCAAAGCCGTAGATGAAGGAAAGGTGGTTCACACAGCCTAGCTAGATATTGCCAAGACTTTCAACACCATCCCCCACTCTGGAATTATAGATAAACTCACTAAATTTGACATAAATCCCTATGTCACAAGATGGGTTGCCAACTGGCTCACTGACAGAACCCACACTGTGAAAGTAGCAGACTCCAAATCCACCTTCAGACCAGTGACAAATGAAGTACCACAGGGTTCCGTCCTGGTTCCTGTCCTGTTTGGTGTCTACTTCTCTGAAGTACAGGCTAACACAGAAGGTCTTTGGCTAATGAAGTTCGCAGATGACTGCAAACTAGGAACCATAATTGAAACTCCTAATGATGTGAACATCCTACAAAATAGCCTCAGTGAGACAGATGCCTGGTGTCAAAGCCATGGCCTCAAGTTCAATGCCAAAAAGTGCATTGTCATCCCCTTTGGTAAAAACTATGTACCCATAAACTACCACATAGGAGGTAGTCTACTTAACACCGAAAGTATTAAGAGACCTTGGGACAGAGGTAGACAGTAGTCTCTCCTTTGATAATTACATCGCCACAGTAGTCAGGAAATCCTTCTACGTGTCACACCTCATCACAAAAGATTTCTCATCCTGGAAAAAATAAGTCATTGTTCCCCTCTACTCATCACTCGTTAGATCTATTATAGAGTACAATGCCCCTTTTGGTATGTACCTCACAAGACATCTACAACAACTGGAATGGCCACAGAAATACCTGACAAAGAGGATTACTGGCCTCAAACAGATGCCCTACACAGACCATCTCAAAAAACTCCAGCTTTACTCCCTTGCATATCGCCTACTCAGAGGCGATCTCTGTCTAACATACAAAGCAATGGCAAACCCAGAGCTGTTGGACATGCTCCACTTAAAGAAATCCCAATCCCTCCAAACTATACACTCTAGGGGCCTAAACCTTGTCAGCACAATAAACAGAACATGCTGGAGGGATAGATACCTGTCCCAGAGACTTCCCATACTCTGGAACAAACTATCTATCTATATCTAACAAAGCTCCTCATTAGCACTCTTCAAGAAAAATCTTGATGATTGAATGGGAAATAGGAAATTCACCCTGGGGATCACTTCTGTGGCCTTGCTCGACAGGGGCACAGGAAAATAATTTTCTTCATTGGTGAAAGCCAGGGTACCTTTTTGGCTAGGCTTATATAGGCCCAAGGGCCAATAGCCTAGTACCTACCTATGAATATATGAACCTGTTGTTCCATGGGTATAAAAAGTGTTCACACCCTTATTAATATTCCAGGTTTTTGTGATATAAAAAATGAGACCACAATTAATAATTTCAAAATTTTTCCCACCTTTAATGTGACTTATAACCTGTACAATTCAATTGGAAAACAAACAAATCTGTTAGGGGAAAAATGTAAAAAATAAAAAATGTACAATAAGCTGGTTGCATAAAAATGCACACACTTAAACTAATACTTTGTTGAAGCATCTTCTGATTTAATTACAGCATTCAGTCTTCTTGGGTACACACCTGCCATCAATTAAAGAGACCCTGGTTTACCCCAAATAAAGTTCAGCTGTCCTAGTAGGATTTTCCTGACATTTACTCAGTTGCCTGCTACAGCAAAAGCCATGGTTCACAGAGAGCTTACAAAGCATCAAACGGATATAATTGTTGAAAGGTATTAGTCAGGAGAAGGGTATAAAAAAACATTCCACAGCATTGGATATACCATGGAACACAGTGAAGACAGTCATCAAAAAGTGGAGAAAACACTGGACAATAGTAATGTTGCAAAGAACTGGATATCCCTCCAAAATTGATTAAAATACAAGACAAAAACATGTCAGGGAGGCTGCCAAGAGACCTACAGCAACACTGAAGGGGCTGCAGGAATTTCTGGCTAGTGCGGTGGTACGGTGGTAGCATTGTTACCTCACAGCAAGAGGTTCTCCCGTTCAATTCTCGGCTGGGCTTGGGAGTGCCTTCTGTGTGGAGTCTGCATGTCCTCCCATGGTTGGGTAGCATTCGAAAGACATGCGTGCGTAAATCGGCATGCCTTCATTGAAGGTTGAGCGTCGAGCTGGCACCTCGGCATTTCATAAAAAAATCTACTGCCAATCATTAGCGGATCGGAGTTCTGCTGTGGTGACCCCTTACCGGGAAAAGCCGAAAGACAAACAACAACAACAACTGGTTGTGTACTACATGTGACAACAGTCTCTCATATTCTCCATATGTCTGAGCTATGGGGTATGGTTGCAACATGGAAGCCTTTTCTTACACAGAAACAGGCTGGGCTAAAATTTGCTAAACAATACATCAAGTCTCCCAAAAGCATGTGGGAAAATGTGTTATGGTCATATGAGACCAAGGTTGAACTTTCTGGGCACAATTCCACAAGGTACATTTGGCACAAAAGCAACACTTCACATCATCAAAAGAACACAATCCCCACAGTGAAGCATGGTGGTAACAGTATCATGCTTCAGAGTTGCTTTTCTTCATCTGGAACTGGGGCTTTAGTCAAGTTGGAGGGAATTATGAACAGTTCCAAATGCCAGTCACATTTGGCCCAAAACCTTCAGACGACTGCCAGAAAGCTGAAGATGAAGAACAATTTAATTTTTCAACATGACAATGACCCCAAGCATACATCCAAATCAACAAAAGAATGACTTCACCAGAAGAAAATTAAAGTTTTGGAATGGCCCAGCCAGAGCCCAGACCTAAATCCAATAGAAAATCTGTGGGGTGACCTGAAAAGGGCTGTGCACAAGAGAAGCCCTCACAATTTGACAGATTTTGAGTGATTTTGCAAGGAAGAGTAGGCAAATACTGCCAAGTCAAGATGCGCCATGCTGATAGACTCCTACCCAAGAAGACTGAATGCTGTAATTAAATCAAAAGGTGCTTCAACAAAGTATTAGTTTAGGGGTGTGAACATTTATGCAACCAGCTTATTGTACATTTTTTATTTTGTATATTTTTTCCCCTAACAGATTTGTTTGTTTTATCAATTGAATTGTACAGGTTATAGGTCACATTAAAGGTGGAAAAAGTTCTGAAATGATTTATTGTGGTCTCATTTTTTATATCACAAAAACCTGGCATTTTAACAGGGATGTGTACACTTTTTATATCAACTTTAAATACTGGGTTGATGCATAATGCCTTGCTTTACAAAACATTCACAAGAGACTTGCCTAATGTAGATGGCTGAGAGGTGTGTGCCAGTGATCATATTAAAAACATAGAAATCCCAGTGCCAGTGTGGGTCTTTATGAAATGTCCCTTTGCAGAGTGAATGACACATGGTGTATTAGGTATGCATTTGCAAGTATTAATTGCAGTCCCTATTGTGTATCAGTAAGTTTCCTGTTATTGACAAGCAAAGAAGACTCAGTCACAGCTACCTTCTCATTGTCACTAATATAAATGCTTACTTTCTTGCTTAGTGAACCAAAACATAAAGTCAAACAGTTTTCTCTTGTCCTTCAGCAATGTCTTCCACAAACATTATATAACTGCTTTATATGAGACTGAAGGATTCAACAGATAGTTACACTTTGGCAGCAATGCATGTTTCTTGCAGGATAACAGGCTCCTTCACTCCCATATAGGGAGAGGCTTTCAAACTTTAACTAATATACACTAACTCCCCAGTCACCCAGCAGTGAGAAATAAGGCAAACTCAATGAGTATTGAGAGCTGTTTTGATCAATCTTGACTCGTTCTAATAGCACTCATTCAGATTATCATGCTACATCTGTCAGCCTTACCAATCTGCCCTTTGTGATGCAATCAGATAAATGGGTTGACATTTAGCAAAGTACAAAAATAAATGTTTTTAAAGTAATAGCCCTTCCTGTAATGTTACAACACTCTCTAAGAAAGCATATTGAACAAACAGCAAACAATAATGGCAGAGTTCAGCATATCAGATGATGCCTAAATACTGGATGCTTAACAGCTAAAAATAAATACACAAATTCAGTGTCATCAGTGATATGCATTGACGTGAATCATGTTACAAAAATGTTCCTGTATGACATTATGTTTACTAGCTCAGTGTAAGGTATTCACTACTCGTGTCCTTTAAGTATTAGACTAGCGGAAACTGGGTGTAGCTGGTGTGTCGTACTTGTAGGCAGGGTTAATTACTAACCAGAATATTATGTTGATGGTAAGCTTTCCTGTAGCAATAAACATGGATGACTGATATTTGAAGCATTTATAATATACTTCTCAAATTATTTTCTTTTTCCCAGAGAAGTTAAAATGGCTCACTATTCCAAATATTTCATTCAGGAGGCAGTGTATTACTTCTACTTAACTGTCCCATCTGTTTTGAATTTGGACTTAGAATTACAACCTTATTGCAGACTGTATCTTGGCAGAGACACAATTAGCAGAAACGTGGAAGACAGTAAACTTCAGCTTAGGAACAATGGCTCAGAATTATTCTGCATTTCTGTGATTACTGAATATTATTTTTGTGGGGTATTTAATTTGTTTTAATGTCTTAATGGAGCAGAGCAATGACTTTGCATGTTCATGTTTTATTCACATAGACAGTGACACTTGTAAGCAGGTTTTGGATTTTATTCTGCAGTTATTTGTTTAGAAATCTGCAGAACAATCATGAAAATTGAGTAGTTAAAGACTGGCACCTATTACTTTGATTTGTTTCTCCAAATATTTTCTTTCACTGTTTGGCATGAGAGTTACAGCACCAGGAGGGAACTTTGCCTTGATAAATTAATTCCAGAAAAGAGGATCTCAGGTAACTTTCAAAAATTATAAAGAAAGTGGGCACATACAAGAAATCTACATATTATTAAAGAAAAATGAACACAGGTATATTGTCAGATGAACAAAAGAGTGACAGAACAAAACAATGTGAGAAAGAAAAGAACAGAGATAGGGGAATTCTATGCTGCACAAAAACAAATATGCTGTCAAATAAATCTTATCAATAAGATCAGTTTTTGAATTTACCGATACAACATAAATGAAACTTAAATGCGTTAATAGTAATTGGATATTCCAAATGTACCTAATCAATTAGCTTTTTTGAATGGTATCCAAAAATTCAGGGGATTCTTTTGACAGGTTTTGTTTTCCTATAAGGCACATTTATGAAATCAGTCTCTGTAATAAAAGATAGTAAAGTACTCATATAACAAACTGTTGCACCTTAAATGTTCACAAACTTAATTCTGTGTTTTACATATTCCAGATAGTCAACTTTTATTAATATATATATATATATATATATATATATATATATATATATATATATACATATACACATATATATCACTTGGACTTTCTTATAAAATATTAAGCATTCTAAATTTGCAAGGCAGTAATGTGTTATACTGAGAAGTGTTTTTTTAATTAAAAAATTCTGAACTGAAATCATAAAATATAGTGCAATTAGGTGAAATTAAATAGAACATTTCCTTAAGGGATTTGGTAATACAATGTTTGCCCCAGCACAACTTAGATACCCAGCATCAAATTGCATCGCCTTGCAGACCTTAATTCTACTGTTATGGTTCTCTCAGGCTCCATTTGCTTGCTGTGTGATTGTGAACATGACACTTAACCAGTAACCCTTGAAAACAGGTGTTTGTAAGTAGGTTTACCCAATTCAAAAAATGAATCATAACTATACTTTAAAACGTTAGAGTTCTGAAGACTGGAAGAATGGTAGATATGACTCTCCTTTGCAAGGCTGGGATCAAGACAGAATTGAAACTAAAAGCCTATTAGGGGATGTCAGTTGTAGGAAAATTATGGAATCATGACTGAAAGAAACAGTTGTGAAATATCTGAAAGTCAGCAGGAAAGTGAGTTCAAGGTAAAAGAATGGATTCACAACAGGAATGTCCATGGATGACAAATGACAGAGTCATTACAGTATTAGATCAGAAAGGTGCTATGAAGCTATCCTTCTCAGAAATTTAAAATGCTTTTCATTTTGCAAAATAAAACAAGTTAATAAATGACTACAAAGTCCTGGTGTGAAGTCTATAGAGGTAATTTTGATAACATTGATTAGGTAACAGGACACTGACGGCCATTGTAAATAGATTTCATATACAATAAAGGACAGAGGTGTGCACTGAATGTACTTGGTTAACCAATACAATCAACAAACAAACAAGCAAATAAATAAAATTAAAGCACAGGAGACAGCGGTCAATCTGTTCAAGTATATTTATAAGTGATATTGTGAGGAATCTAGGAAAGTAGTTTAGTTTAGCTAATGACACAAAGTTTTGAGACAAGCTTGATAAACTATTAGGCAGTGAAATAACAAGAAGAGAATAAACAAGACTGAGGGAAAAAATGAGAAAGCCATGCCACCTTAGGTTCAATTGTAATGTGAAGCAAATCAAATGAGAAGCAAGGTTCCAGGGAAGTACCACACAGCTGGTGGGTAACTGAAACAACAATAGAAACCGAAAAAAGACATATAGGTAGAATCACTTCAGAAGCATAAAATCAGGCATGTAACGTAAGAGAACAGCAAGGAATTCATAGGATGAAGTATCTGCATACGAACCATTAGATATGATGAATGTATATAGACAGCTGATAAATCACTGTCCCTCATAGTGCATGCAGTTTTGGAGAGTGCACTACTGTAAGGACAGAGGCAGGATAAAAAAATCTCAGAAAAGGTAACAAAAATGATGCAGGGTCTCTCTACAGACATTAAAAGTGTTAGACAGAGAGAGAGAGAGAGAGAGACTAGAAAAATGTAATTTGTATGATCTTGAAGTAAGCAAAAAAGTAGAGGATATAACTACATTTCCTACTTTCTTGTTTCAAGAAAGGAGGGAACATAATAGAAACAGACATGCTTTAGAATAAGATGCTACATGCCGAAGTTAGAAAGTGGACATGTCAACAGATAGAAAGCAATATTTCACAGAAGATGTAGTGAGCATTTGGAACACTTTTCCCAAAGATGGGCTGTTTTTTCAGTAGTAAGGAGACTAAATATTGCACAGGGCAAACATGAAATACATATCATATGATGGGTTCAAGATAAGCAGAAATATGTTCATTTAATAATTAATATGGTTTCATGTTGCTAGGAAGTGAAACAAGCAGACAGGGTGGGTGAGGCAGAATTTATTTACTGTCATATTCTTTTCTGCAGTGCAATATACGTGGAGAAAACACAAAGATGTGTACAACATTTCAGTTCATAGTGAAAATGGATATTTCAGTTTCAGAGCATTGTGTTTGTGAGTACAAAGTGTGTCCTGCAAATCCATGAGCAGCAGCCCTATATCCAAATATCTCAGAGGTTAGCACATGACTAGAGTACATATGTTCTTGGACTCATTCTCAGTGAACCTCGCCATACAACAAGCATATAAAACATATATCACTTTGCAGTGAAGAAGGCTACTGTATCTCTTCCAGCACAAACACACACACACACACACACACACACACACACACACACACACACACACACACACACACACACACACACACACACACACACACCTGAAATAATAATCAATATGTATCTTGATACATTATACTTTTACTGAAAAGTCACAAAAATAAATGTTCACTGATTGTAATCCTTCCATATTTTCAAACATAAAATTAAAATGAGTTAGAATATTGCATATGCAGCATTTTCAAATGTGGTTGGGTCTCCCCTAAAAATAATCTAATCTTACACAGTGAGGATGGCTACAACATTTGACAATTGTTGCTGTAGGACAAGAAATTACAGAACCTGCCCTTGCCATGACCCTACCTAGTCTTCCTTTCCTTTATGTACCCTCAAAAGGACCATACTTAGTACCTCATTACATCTTTCTCTCCAATGTGTCTACTATGCATTTGCACAATTTTATACAAACAAAAAATGTTTATTGTTGACCTATTGAACTATATCAATGTAAAATTGTTACTTAGCTTCTTTTTAATGCAACGTAACATTATTCATGTAACTCAACATATATGTGAATTGTTTTGCTATAACTGCTATTATATCAATATTGTTTAAAACTGTACTTGTTTTAAAATGTATTACTGGAGCTTTTCTCCTCGGGTCTTCACTGAAAATGGGCCACAAGCCCAGTTGGACAAACCCGGTTAACAAATGTCAATAAATAAATAAAATGGTATTTGCCAGACTCAAGTTAATCTACACGTAGATGAATTTTCAGAGACACTTATAAAGCATATGTAAAAAGAGATGAGCAGAGACAAGAAGGACATAACAGCAGACCACACTAAATGTTTGATTATGAGCATGATAATGGAGTTGTTGGGAGTGGGAGGTTGATAGGCATGGAACGTTGTCATAATGATTAAGATTTTCCTGTATACACACAATGTACAGGGTTTGACTCTCACATGAGGTAGTTGGTTAAGCCTGAAATGGCCTCACAAGGGCAGTTAGTCTAGTAATTATCTATGAACTACATAGTACTTTGGTTTCTAAAGGTGTGTGATTGGTATAGTGGTTAAGGTACTCACTTTTGAGGCACAAGGTGCAGGGTTTGATCCCCACATGGAGTTATTGGCTATTCTTAGAATGTCCCACATAGACAGTTAGCCTGGTGTTAATCTATCCAGGTGGGAGGTTGGCATAACACTTAAGGTACTTACCTTATAGATACAAGGTGCAGGGTTTGATTTTCACAGGAGATAATTGTCTAGGCTTAAAATAGCCCACAAGGCAGTTATCCTAGTACTCTATGAACCTATAAAATTAATGTTAATGATCTATTAGCACAGGCTATCACATTTTATCTGATATCTTTCATTTGGCTTAGAATAGTTACTAGGCCTACTAAACTTGTATCTACCTCTACTACATTTCAGACTATATGTATGGTATAACTGTGGCTGAATTAAGGCAGTATTTTAGCTGGTCAGGTACTTTCTAATATCTGTCTGTCTAGTCAAACTGAATATGTTTTTTCATTCATTCATTCATTTCTTTAAATGTCATTGGTAATAATTAACATATCAAAATGAGTGTTTCTGCAGAAGAAAATGAGGGTAAACAGTATGACAGAGCAATTCAGAGATGTATAAATACTGCCACTAGAAGCACTAGCTCCAGAGTTAATGACAGAGAGAAAATCTTGGAGGTCCATCAGCTGACTCATGAAATGGTTTATGGGATAACCACAGTATTAACAAACTGTATATGTGGCAGGCAGTACATGACGCTGGTAGTCATGGTTGTGTGCATCATCACTCTTGTCTGCACTGTGTTATCCTTCTGTGGTTTTATTTCATACTTTTATTTATTGTTGACAAGTTAGTCCCATCAGGCTAGCAATCTCTTTTTTAGGGGAGACCAAATATGCAAGTTTTGCCAAAACACTGAGGAACTTCCCCTACTCATTGTTGTGAGTGGAGACAGTTTTACATGAGCACTTCCTGTTTCCCTTCCAAGTGCAGGGGCAGCCTGGAGAAATAGGAAGGTAGATGGAGAGAGAAGGAGATAACGGAGTTGTGAAAAAAATGGAGGACAAAGCCAATACTGAGACCGGAGAATGCATGCAGGATTCTGAGGAGATGATTCAAAGAACTCTGTTTCATGGAGCTGGAGAAGGATGTATAATTACAACCCTCCAGCTGAGAGGGCTGCAGGATGATTTATTTAAAGAAATGGTGATGCAGAGTAAGCCGTAAATGGAGGAGACATTTCCTGGATGGATATAATGGAGAAAATACAAAAGGAGATTCAGAAACAATTCTGAAGAATAGTGGTGAGATGGAAAAGAAAACATATGCAGAAAAAGTAAAAGAAGGCAAAAGGAGAGTAGCAGAAAAGAAACAGAAGAAAATGAAAAATGGAAGTATGTGGTAAGGATTCAAAGTAGAGAAGACAGAGAAATGGACAGATATGAAATGTGGGACTATTTAATAGCTCCTTTGGGTGTAGCAACACTTGAAATAAGAGCATTCATTTATTCTTACCAACAAAGGGACATTTTGTGACATTTATATTTGAGACTGTTTTTTCAATGAAAAAATTTCTTGAAGAATATGGAAAAAAGAAAGATTATTATCCAGGAAATCTTAATTTGATAAAAGTGTTTAACAGAAAAACAAAACATGAAAATCTGTGTACAATTTTGAACGGAGGTGAAAAGAGAGACTTTGAAAGGACATCTGAAGACATTATGTAGAGAAGTGCTGGACATTGCAAAAGTTTATGATAAAAAGGGTTTATGGACTGGCAGATGGGATTGTAATATTGTGTTAAAAATAGAAAGAAAAAATATTTTACATACACAAGCATGATAAATGTGGAGGGAATAGGGGTGTTATAAAATAATGGGGACAACCCAAAACATGTTTTTTTCCTTATGGAAAAGAAGTACATTTGATAAGTAACTATGTTATATTTGTGGGGAAATGAGACATGATGCAAAACATGTGATTTGAAATGTTATAGATGTAACAAAATGGGACATTTAAAGATGGATCGTAAAAATGATAATAAGGCTAAGGAAAAACGGAACAGAAGAAAATAAACAAAGAGAAGAAATTTTGGAGGAAGTCGAAATAAAAGAAAAAGTAGACAAGGAAAAACTAATAAAGATGAAATAGAAGAAGGCTCTAAAATAAGTGATGAAGAAAATAGAAATTGGGAGATTGAAAAAGAAAGAAAAAAGATTTCTATTAGTATGAAGGGTAAAAGACAAACAAAGAAAATGCAAAGGGACAAATACAAAAGAAAAAAGAAAGGAATGAATGAAAACGAATATATGCTGCCAGTGGTTGGGGTGGTATAACGGTTAAGATGTCTGACTACCAGATACAAAGTGTATTGTCTGATTCTCACCTGTGGTATAGAAAGATGCTAGGCATAAATGGCTCCTTAAGGCAGCTATCCTAGTAATTAGCTATAAAAGCATGAATCTAAGCAAAAGAGAAAATGAGAATTTTAAAGTGCTTTCTGCAAATGTGAATAATATTAAGAGTATAAGATTTTGGAGTGGTGTAATACATGTAATGTAGATGTATTTATATTATAAGACACAAGATTTTTAACAAATGAAGAAAGACTGCAAACATCGAAACTATGGGGAGGAAAAATAATCTGGAATTTAGGAAATGTGAGATGTTCTGGCATAGCCATATTCTGTAGAAATACAGTAAAGATATTAGATGTAACTTTAGCAAAAATGGGAAGATTATTCATTGCAGATTTAAAATGGAAAGAACAACTTTTTCAATTATATCTTTATTTGCTTATACTAATTGTAAAGAAAGGGACAGCTTATTTCATCTGATTTTAGACTATGTAGTGATAAATAAAAATATTATAATAATGGGATACTTTAATTGTGATTTAAGAGGCAATTCTACCAACTATATTACTCAAACATAAAGCATCCCTACAACTTAACATAGTAACCCTCCCACCATACCTATTACCCACAGAGCACAATCATAAAGTTTCCCTTATAAACAAACACATACAAAAAACTGAGGAAACTAATAAACTCATGCATATCAAAACTAGCCCTAAGTGGAGACATCCACCCCAACTCTGGCCCTACCGTCTCCAACCCCAATCCTCATAATCAGACTAGAAACCACAACTTCTCCCATATTACAGCCAATAGAAAGCCAAGTGACTTCCTTCTACTAAGCCAAAATATTAGAAGTATATCCAACAAAGTCCATGAACTCCATGCCACCATAGACTTGTACTCCCCAGATATAGTCACCCTGACAGAAACCTGGCTAAATCCTCACATTACCAGTGAGCAAATACTCCCTACAGGTTATGGCATACCAAGAGTAGACCAGCTAAACAAGAAAGGAGGTGGTATAGCTATAATATTTAAACAGCATCTAAACATCCAGATCTTAAAATCATCAGCTCCAGAAATAGGCAATGAAGAAATAATATATACCAACCTCAAAATAAACCAAAACAAAACCATAAACATAATTGGATGCTACTTCCCACCTGGCCAAAACATCCCTCCACTAGAAAACCTCCTCAGCAGGTCTACCCACCATCTCCCCCAAGAAACTATAATTTTAGGTGATTTCAATATTGACTGGCAATCCTGTTATGGCAACCATCCAACCCATCATGTAAACCGTCATGGCTTCACCCAACTAGTCCAGTCGCCAACCAGGATAAATAAAATCTCCAGCAAGCACACTACCCTGGATTGGATACTAGTCAGTAAGAGCTCCCAGTCATATATAACAGGCTGCTTCTCAGATAGCCTCAGTGATCACTTTCCAACATTCCTACTCAAAAAATACCTATACCAAGCTAAACCTGTCATCTACCGTCAAATACGTAAAAAACTAAACTTTAACCCACTCACATTCATTTCATCCCTCAAATAATGTAACTGGCATCCTCTAAAGTACCTCAGTCTTGATGACGCAGTTGAATTTTTTAATACTACCTTCCTGTGCATCCTTAATTTCCATGCCCCCATAACACTTTCCAGAACCAAAGCACAACCCTCCCCATTGCTACAGGAAACCACTAAGTCAGAAATGAAAAACAGGAATAAAGCCTGGGAATTCTGGTGCAAAACCAAAACCCTCTCAACTAGACAGAAATTCCTAGAACTACACAATAGAGTCAAAAAGCTAATAAAACAGGACAAATTCCAATACTACCAGTCTGCCCTAGACTCCTCCCAATACAGCCCCAAACAATTCTGGTCCTCCATAAACTCCACCCTCCACCCAGGTAAAGTCAGTACCCCTCCTCCTAACATCCCTCACTCCTCAGAAAATGTTGCTACCTCATTCAACACACACTTCACACAAACCATACTATCACTAGCTAAACAACACAACCCCCTCCCCTCCAACCCACACCTTCAACTAGTAATCTCCCCACTGCCTTCGCTTTTTCTCCTCTACCTACCTCCAACATAAAAAAAACTCTTAACTAAACTTAAGCCCACCAAATTAGCAGCAGACAACCTCCCAAGTGAATACCTACAAATTGCAGCTGATGCTCTGGCCTACCCAGTATTTATCTTGATTAACCGATCTCTGTCAGAAAGTTACGTTCCCACACTGTGGAAAGTATCACATATAATTCCCCTCCACAAAGGTGGACCCTCCACAGAACTAACCAATTACTGCCCCATAGCTATTCTCTCTCCACTCTCCAAAATACTAGAGAGATGCATACACTCTCAGGTCTCAGACTACCTCCTTACTAACAACCGCCTTTCCAATGCTCAGCATGGTTTCCAACCAAACCATAGCACCACCACTGCCTTACTCTCCTTTACTAACACTATCTTTCAGCATAAAAACAATGGCTATCTCTCCTCTGCTACTTTCCTAGACCTATCTAAAGCATTTGACATGGTCCCACACAAACAACTTATCTCTGTCCTCAATAACCTATCCTTCTCTCAATCAGTCACCAACTGGTTTCAGAGTTACCTGTCTGACCGCCAACAATCCGTTGAATGGCAGAATGACATATCTCCCCAACTACCTGCCTCCATAGGGGTTCCCCAAGGATCTATCCTTGGACCCCTACTCTTCTCTGTTTTCACCAATAATCTAGCCTCAGCCACCAAACATGGCACACTCATACAATATGCAGATAACTCAACCATCATCTGCTCAGCCCAGTCCCTACCCAAACTGCAAAAAGTCACACAGGAAGCCTTTTCCTCTTTTGAAACTTGGTTATCCGATGCCCACTTAATACTCAACCCAAACAAAACTAAACTACTCATCTTCCAACCCATCAAACATACTCAAAACAACTCTCACTTTAACATCACAGCAAAAGACAACACCATTATATACCCAACTGAACACACCAAATTGCTAGGAGTGGAAATAGACAATAAACTAAAATTTGACATTCACATATCCATGACCATAAAAAAAGTCCACAAAAAACTAGGAGCGTTACACAGAAATAAGCAACTTCTCACCAATGCAGCAAAGATTTCAATAGCAAATTCCCACCTTATCTCCACCCTACTTTATGCCTCTCCAATATATGCCAACCTAAGGCAATGCGATCTAAACAAGCTAGAGACCTGCTACAACAAAATCGCCAAATTCACCACAGTGGCATCCTACCGTAGTCACCACTGTCTCACTTGCTGAACTGGGCTGGCTTGAACTCCCTCACCTCCTTCAATGGTATCAACTCTCACTCGCCCACAAACTAGTAAACCATCCACTAAATGTCCCATCCCTCCAGAATCTACTCCAACCCAATCGCACCACCAGACCACTAAGATCCAGCAACAAAAATCTCTTGCACATCACTAAAGCCAATAACTCTGCTGGTGAAGCACTATTCTCTTGTACCATAGCCAAATTATGGAACGCCCTCCCACCCACAATTACCTCCATACCATCATGCACCCACTTTAAAACTTTACTAAAAGTGCACCTAAAAACATGCTGGCTATGCCCTTGAAACTCCCCCTCTAAAATCACCCACCCCATCCAACCGCTACCTTTCTTTCCACTCCACTAACTACCTTGATTATAGCAAGCTCAGATGCTCATAAGCCTAGTACTTATTATACAGCAGGAACTTCTTATTGTAACATTTGTTAATGTCTGTTATGTACTTCACAGATAAAGATTCTAGTTGTCTACTGATGTACTATGTTCTTCATCTGTAATATGTTGTAAGTAATTGCTATGTTATATTGTTAATCGCTATGTAATCCAATGTAACTACTGTCTGTTTATTTTAACTGTGGAGCTTTTCTCTCCGGGCCTCTGCTGAAAATGGACCTACGTCCAGTCGGACACTCCCGGTCAACAAATGTAAATAAATAAATAAATAAATAAAAAGAAAGGAAATGATATAAGAAAAAATGTTAGAAGTTATAAGATGTAGTAAGATAAAACTTTATGTCAAAAATTAATGGACTTACAAACAGGGTGTTGTTAGAACTGAAATAGATTATTTTATAGTATCAGAAGGTTTAGTTATAGGAGAAGGGTAGATAGTTGGAACAGGGTTTTCTGATCATTTTGCAATATGGCTAGAGATAAAGGAAAACAAAGAATATATAAAAATAGGCAAAGGAATAAATAGACAAATGAGAAACCATGGAGTGAAGATGAAAAGACATTAGTAATTCAGTTATGGAAAGATCAATTTACTATGAGAACATTTTATAAAAATTGGTCTGAATGGTGGATGATATTCAAGGAAAATATAAAGAATATTTTTACAGTGGTGATATGATGTGAGAAAAGTAGAAAAATATAAAAACAACACATAATGCACTGAAAAATTTAGAACATGATAGAAAGTACTTTGACATAAAGAATTGTATGATAGAAATAAAAAATATACAAGAATTGTTATTCAAGTAAAGATAGTTTTTACAATGAAAAAGAAAGAAAAGCATTGCATTACCAAAGCAGATTAGTAAAGGAAGATGATAGTATACTGAGAGAAATAAAAAAAAAACAAAAACAGAACTCAGGAAAAGGTTATGAATAGTGTAGTACAATATGTATAAAAAATGTTTAAAGCAACAAAGAAGGTAGTAAAAAATGGGACACAAATAAGTTAACAGAAAAAGAGAATAAGGAGTTGGAAATGAATATTTATTTATATAAGCCAGATAAATTATTAGGACAAGTAAATATAGATTTGGCTGCAGGACCAAATGGAATGGGGTATGAAATGTATTAAAATGCAAGGGAATGGCAAAACAAGTATTTTGTAAAGATTTTGAATGAATGGTAAAATGAAGGATTTATGTATAATGAATTATGTAGTGGAATGCTTAATTTTATTTGGAAGATGGAAGATAGAAGACAATTAAAAAAAACAGAGACTGGTAGCATTGAATTATAATGATTATAATATCTTTATGAAATTTTTGCAAAAGAGATTTGAAACCAAAATAGAAAACATCATGGAGGATAGTATAATTATATAAAGGGGAAGGGTTGTCAAGAATTATTAGTTACAGACATTGTGGATGATTCTATGAATATAAAAAAATGGGCAAAAATCATGATAGGAGACCTTAATAAGGCATTTGATACAATTGGACATGAAATCTTATGGGTAATAAAATCGCTGGCCTGAACCTTCACTATTTTCTGACTTTATGTGTTGCTGAAGAGGTGTTCAATGTAAAGTCTCTTTGCAATTTTAATAAAGACCCGTAACATTTCACACCCTTTATTACATTGAAATTGTGATCCACTACTATGTGTATAAAGTCACCATTCAGAAGCTGGTTGAGATGTTCTGCCAATATTAGCAGGTCTCTAGGACGCATGAAGTACTCATCGTTGTGGATATGAAAGTATGTGTGGCTTTGCAAACAATAGCCACAGTGACATAACAGCAAACAGGGGTACATGGTGAGGGTATCTGATGCCATGCTACAGCATGGGGGGAACCATACGTAGTTTCCATATACCACATAGGAGCCAACACTGTGCAGGCTTTTTATGATGTACTTAGTTTCCCAGAGGTACTGGGAGAGATAAACTGCACCTACATTGCAATAAAGGTCCCACCTGGTGAGCAGGGAAGAAATTATATTAACTACAAGGATTCCCACTCTGTAAACTGACAGATGGACAGTAATGCATAGGCTATAATACATAATGTGTCAGCAAGCTACCCTTGCCATACCCATGACGTATATCAGTAGGTTATGTGAGATACGCTTACCCAGTGACATCCTAATGGCAATGCCAGATATGCCCTAGAGCTATACATAATGACGCCTGTCAGAATTCCCAAGAAAATGATTGACAATGGCTTCAGTGCTATGTCATTTACCGGGGCCATTGCCAAACCTGTGTTTCACCTACTGAAGGCCCACTTTTAAGCCTGGCTGTATCTGTATCTGCTGATGCCTTGCATTATGACCTTGGCACATGTTGTAAGATATTTTCAGAGTGTTCTGCATAGTGTAACACACCTTTACAAAAATTGTTGTAGCAGAACATATACATTCAGGAGAAAAAAGTTTCACATGATGCCCTGGTGGAGGAAGAGCATGCTGATGACCCTTTGGAGGAGTCAACTGCAGGACAAGACTATGCCAGACAAAGGTAGACATGAGAAGTCACAGCACTGACTAACAGGTAGCAGCTAGTTCATGACTATGGTCCAGGATAAAGCAGTATGAAACCCTTCATGCATACTGATGTCTTCCATGTATAAGTTAGTCACACTGTCCACCATACATAGGCTACCCAAGTAACAGACCACAGAGGGCAGGGCACATTTCTCATCATTTGCACAAGTTGAGATGGACGCAGTATTCAGTCTCATCCTCAGGAAACCACGTGTGTTAGTATGTTTGAAACATTGTTGTGCTTATGTGTGGAGTTGGGATCTCTGGATGTGTGTGTGTGTGTGTGTGTGTGTGTGTGCGTGTGTGTGTGTGCGTGTGTGCGTGTGTGCATGTGTGTGTGTGTGTGTGTGTGTGTGTGTGTGTGTGTGTGTGTGTGTGTGTGTGTATCTGCTCAGCAGATGGTGCAGTGCTGTAGTGAGCTCTTCAGACTGTAACACATCCCTGTCCAAGACACCTCCTATAAGGGTCACAAACATTATCTATTCTTTGCCTAGAGAATGTGATCAATGGCCCATACCATGCATCTGTGTGCTATGCACTCCACAACATCATGGATGTCAACATCATCTTACCCTACTTCCCTCTACACTTGATGATGGAAGGGACATGGTGGAATTGTGTGGGCTTGATAATGGCTTTCTCCTTCCAAGACTACTCTCACAACAGGAGACAGAAGTAGATCAGCCATGGAAAGTGCATTTGGCATGCTGCCTGTGTTGACAAGGAGAGCTGGGTCATGCAGGCTACCTGTGGAACTTGTCCATGATGTCACACATATGTGAAGTGCACTCCTTCCAGTCATCATGCAAACCTCACAAAGCAACTGCCATCTCCCCAAAGACTGAGGTATTGATAGTCTGTCCCTGTGTGATGGCACTGCCCATTTTCTGGGTTGTGGACATCATGACAGCTAGCTCAGGTGGGGTTTGTACCAACTGTGTGTATGACCAATGGCATGGCATCTACCCCTGTCTTCCTTGTGCTTAGGGAAACTTGTAGCAACCAATATTGACTGCACAGAAGGGGGAAATATCCATTACTAGGTACATTACTAGGTACACCTGTCTGTAATGCCCTGTCCTTCTGTGTCATCCTGTCTGTTTGCAGTCAGTTCCACAAAGAGGCAATGTCCACAAACTTGTGTGAGGATCTGGACTCAACATTGCCTGTATCCAGCACTGACACCATGACCACTTAATATGCCAAAGTTCAGTTGTTATTTCTGTCAAAATCTGACTCATCTCTGACATTGAATTCCAGTGAATAAATGAAAACATCTGTCTGTAAAGGTAAGACTTCATAGGTTCATAAGTTAGTACTAAGCTAATGGCCATGGAGCCAGTACAAGCCTAGCCCAAAAATATTCCCAGTCATCCTGCTGCTGGACATTACTTCCTTGTGCCCCTATCAAGCAAGGCTGTTGAAGTGATCCCCGGGGTGAATTTCCTATTACCCATCCACTTGCCAAGATTTTTCTTGAAGAGGGCTAGTGAGGTACTCTGCTTTACATGAATTGGGAGTTTATTCCAAAGTATGGGAAGTCTCTGGGTTAGGATTCTGTCCCTCCAGCAGTTTCTGTTTATTGTGGTGATGAGGTTGAGGTCTTTGGAGCGTGTGGCATGGAGAGACTGAGACTTTTTCAGATGAAGCATGTCTAGCAACACTGGGTCAGACATGGCTTTGTATGTCAAGCAGAGATCGCCTCTAAGTAGGTGATATGAGACAGAGTAAAGCTGGAGTTTTTTTTTTAGTCTTTCTGTATGTGTTTGAGTCCTAAGATCCTCTTTGTGAGAAACTTTTGTGGCTTCTCCAGTTGTTGTAGGTGTCTAGTGAAGTACATGCCAAATGGGGCATTGTACTCTATAATGGGTATAATGAGGGACGAGTAGAGAGGGATTATGACCTCTTTCTTCCTGGATGAGAAACCTTTTGTAATGAGGTGTGCCATGTAGAAGGGCTTTCTAATGACAGTGGCAACATGGTTGTCAAAGGAGAGGTTGCTATCTATCTGTGTCCCTAGATCTCTTATCAGACCTTTGGATTTAAGTGGGCTACAGTCAATGTGGTAGTTCATGGGCACCATGTTTTTCCTGAAGGGAATGATGATGCACTTTTTAGAATTGAGCTTAAGGAAATGTTCTGGCACCAAGTCGTTGGTCTCTATGAGGCCTTTTTGTAGCATGTCTACATCAGCTTGAAAATCAATAATAGCTCTCAGTTTGCAGTCATATGCAAATTTGGTTTACTAGAGTCCCTTTGTGTTGGCTTGAACTTCAGAGAAGAAGATGCCAAACAGGAGATGACCCAGAATCTATCCCTGTGGGACTCCACTTGTAACTGCCCAGTAGTCAGATTTGGAGTCTGCTACTTTCACCATGTGGGTTCTGTCAGTGAGCCAGTTGGCAGCCCATCTTATGATGTAGGAGTTAATGCCTAGGTTAGTGAGTCTATCAATGATTCCTGAGTGGGAGATAGTGTCAAAGGCCTTGTCTAGATCAAGTTCGAAGAAGTCTATCAGGTTGAGCAGACATGATCTGCCCTTCACAAACCCAAACTGTATGGGGTCCAGGGTTTGAAGGTTCCCTTTATCCCTATTTATATGGTCCATAATGATACACTCCATAGCCTTACAGATCAGGCTCATCAGGCTTATGGGGCAGTAGTTACCATGGCCTGTAGCCACTCCTCCTTTGTGGAGTGGAATGACTGTAGTGGTGCACCATTTGGTGGGAACAAAGCCTGAAATGAGGCTGTAGTTGAACAGGGCACTCAGGTGTGGTGCCAGTTCCCTTTGTAATTAATGTAGAACACAGCCAGGTATATTATCAGGTCCCATGGAAGCTGTATTCTTGGCTTTGGAAAGTGTGATTTCTACCTGTGCAGCCATGATATTAGGGATATGGCATTCCTTGGGTATTGGGATGGGCATTTTATGGGGTGAAGTGGGGGTAAAGTTTGCACTAAACCTGTCGGCCAAGATATTGGCAATGTCAGTTGGTTCAGTATAACTGGTGCCATTCTCCAGTAGCTCAGAGCACATCTGCATATTGTTATGCAGATTCTTGTTATAACAGGATTGCAGGACCAAATGGAATGGGGTATGAAATGTATTAAAATGCAAGGGAATGGCAAAACAAGTATTTTGTAAAGATTTTGAATGAATGGTAAAATTAAGGATTTACGTATAATGAATTATGTAGTGGAATGCTTAATTTTATTTGGAAGATGGAAGACAGAAGACAATTAAAAAAAAACAGAGACTGGTAGCATTGAATAATAATGATTATAATATCTTTATGAAATTTTTGCAAAAGAGATTTGAAACCAAAATAGAAAACATCATGGAGGATAGTATAATTATATAAAGGGGAAGGGTTGTCAAGAATTATTAGTTACAGACATTGTGGATGATTCTATGAATATAAAAAAATGGGCAAAAATCATGATAGGAGACCTTAATAAGGCATTTGATACAATTGGACATGAAATCTTATGGGTAATAAAATCGCTGGCCTGAACCTTCACTATTTTCTGACTTTATGTGTTGCTGAAGAGGTGTTCAATGTAAAGTCTCTTTGCAATTTTAATAAAGATTCACACCCTTTATTACATTGAAATTGTGATCCACTACTATGTGTATAAAGTCACCATTCAGAAGCTGGTTGAGATGTTCTGCCAATATTAGCAGGTCTCTAGGACGCATGGAAGTACTCATCGTTGTGGATGAGAAGTATGTGTGGCTTTGCAAACAATAGCCACAGTGACATAACAGCAAACAGGGGTACATGGTGAGGGTATCTGATGCCATGCTACAGCATGGGGAACCATTAGTTTCCATATACCACATAGGAGCCAACACTGTGCAGGCTTTTTATGATGTACTTAGTTTGAGATAAACTGCACCTACATTGCAATAAAGGTCCCACCTGGTGAGCAGGGAAGAAATTATATTAACTCTGTAAACTGACAGATGGACAGTAATGCATAGGCTATAATACATAATGTGTCAGCAAGCTACCCTTGCCATACCCATGACTTATATCAGTAGGTTATGTGACAGTGACATCCTAATGGCAATGCCAGATATGCCCTAGAGCTATACATGTCAGAATTCCCAAGAAAATGATTGACAATGGCTTCAGTGCTAGCCATTGCCAAACCTGTGTTTCACCTACTGAAGGCCCACTTTAAGCCTGGCTGTATCTGTATCTGCTGATGCCTTGCATTATGACCTTGGCATGTTGTAAGATATTTTCAGAGTGTTCTGCATAGTGTAACACACCTTTACAAAAATTGTTGTAGCAGAACATATACATTCAGGAGAAAAAAGTTTCACATGATGCCCTGGTGGAGGAAGAGCATGCTGATGACCCTTTGGAGGAGTCAACTGCAGGACAAGACTATGCCAGACAAAGGTAGACATGAGAAGTCACAGCACTGACTAACAGGTAGCAGCTAGTTCATGACTATGGTCCAGGATAAAGCAGTATGAAACCCTTCATGCATACTGATGTCTTCCATGTATAAGTTAGTCACACTGTCCACCATACATAGGCTACCCAAGTAACAGACCACAGAGGGCAGGGCACATTTCTCATCATTTGCACAAGTTGTGACGGATGCAGTATTCAGTCTCATCCTCAGGAAACCACGTGTGTTAGTATGTTTGAAACATTGTTGTGCTTATGTGTGGAGTTGGGATCTCTGGATGTGTGTGTGTGTGTGTGTGTGCGTGTGTGCGTGTGTGCGTGTGTGTGTGTGTGTGTGTGTGTGTGTGTGTGTGTGTGTGCGTGTGTGCGTGTGTGCGTGTGTGTGTGTGTGTGTATCTGCTCAGCAGATGGTGCAATGCTGTAGTGAGCTCTTCAGTCTGTAACACATCCCTGTCCATGACACCTCCTATAAGGGTCACAAACATTATCTATCATTTGCCTAGAGAATGTGATCAATGGCCCATACCATGCATCTGTGTGCCATGCACTCCACAACATCATGGATGTCAACATCATCTTACCCTACTTCCCTCTACACTTGATGATGGAAGGGACATGGTGGAATTGTGTGGGCTTGATAATGGCTTTTTCCTTCCAAGACTACTCTCACAACAGGAGACAGAAGTAGATCAGCCATGGAAAGTGCATTTGGCATGCTGCCTGTGTTGACAAGGAGAGCAGGGTCATGCAGGCTACCTGTGGAACTTGTCCATGATGTCACACATATGTGAAGTGCACTCCTTCCAGTCATCATGCAAACCTCACAAAGCAACTGCCATCTCCCCAAAGACTGAGGTATTGATAGTCTGTCCCTGTGTGATGGCACTGCCCATTTTCTGGGTTGTGGACATCATGACAGCTAGCTCAGGTGGGGTTTGTACCAACTGTGTGTATGACCAATGGCATGGCATCTACCCCTGTCTTCCTTGTGCTTAGGGAAACTTGTAGCAACCAATACTGACTGCACAGAAGGGGGGAAATATCCATTACTAGGTACATTACTAGGTACACCTGTCTGTAATGTCCTGTCCTTCTGTGTCATCCTGTCTGTTTGCAGTCAGTTCCACAAAGAGGCAATGTCCACAAACTTGTGTGAGGATCTGGACTCAACATTGTCTGTATCCAACACTGACACCATGACCACTTAATATGCCAAAGTTCAGTTATTATTTCTGTCAGAATCTGACTCATCTCTGACACTGAATTCCAGTGAATAAATGAAAACATCTGTCTGTAAAGGTAAGACTTCATAGGTTCATAAGTGAGTACTAAGCTAACGGCCATGGAGCCAGTACAAGCCTAGCCCAAAAATATTCCCAGTCATCCTGCTGCCGGACATTACTTCCTTGTGCCCCTATCAAGCAAGGCTGTTGAAGTGATCCCCGGGGTGAATTTCCTATTACCCATCCACTTGCCAAGATTTTTCTTGAAGAGGGCTAGTGAGGTACTCTGCTTTACGTGAATGGGGAGTTTATTCCAAAGTATGGGAAGTCTCTGGGTTAGGATTCTGTCCCTCCAGCAGTTTCTGTTTATTGTGGTGATGAGGTTGAGGTCTTTGGAGCATGTGGCATGGAGAGACTGAGACTTTTTCAGATGAAACATGTCTAGCAACACTGGGTCAGACATGGCTTTGTATGTCAAGCAGAGATCGCCTCTAAGTAGGTGATATGAGACAGAGTAAAGCTGGAGTTTTTTTTTTTTTAGTCTTTCTGTATGTGTTTGAGTCCTAAGATCCTCTTTGTGAGAAACTTTTGTGGCTTCTCCAGTTGTTGTAGGTGTCTGGTGAGGTACATGCCAAATGGGGCATTGTACTCTATAATGGGTCTAATGAGGGATGAGTAGAGAGGGATTATGACCTCTTTCTTCCTGGATGAGAAACCTTTTGTAATGAAGTGTGCCATGTAGAAGGGCTTTCTAATGACAGTGGCAACATGGTTGTCAAAGGAGAGGTTGCTATCTATCTGTGTCCCTAGATCTCTTATCAGACCTTTGGATTTAAGTGGGCTACCGTCAATGTGGTAGTTCATGGGCACCATGTTTTTCCTGAAGGGAATGATGATGCACTTTTTAGAATTGAGCTTAAGGAAATGGTTCTGGCACCAAGTCGTTGGTCTCTGTGAGGCCTTTTTGTAGCATGTCTACATCAGCTTGAAAATCAATAATAGCTCTCAGTTTGCAGTCTTATGCAAATTTAGTTTACTCGAGTACCTTTGTGTTGGCTTGAACTTCAGAGGAGAAGAAGATGCCAAACAGGAGAGGACCCAGAATCTATCCCTGTGGGACTCCACTTGTAACTGCCCAGTAGTCAGATTTGGAGTCTGCTACTTTCACCATGTGGGTTCTGTCAGTGAGCCAGTTGGCAGCCCATCTTATGATGTAGGAGTTAATGCCTAGGTTAGTGAGTCTATCAATGATTCCTGAGTGGGAGATAGTGTCAAAGGCCTTGTCTAGATCAAGTTTGAAGAAGTCTATCAGGTTGAGCAGACATGATCTGCCCTTCACAAACCCAAACTGTGTGGGGTCCAGGGTTTGAAGGTTCCCTTTATCCCTATTTATATGGTCCATAATGATATGCTCCATAGCCTTACAGATCAGGCTCATCAGGCTTATGGGGCAGTAGTTACCATAGTCTGTAGTCACTCCTACTTTGTGGAGTGGAATGACTGTAGCGGTGCACCATTCGGTGGGAACAAAGCCTGAAATTAGGCTGTAGTTGAACAGGGCACTCAGGTGTGGTGCCAGTTCCCTTTGTAATTAATGTAGAACACAGCCAGGTATATTATCAGGTCCCATGGAAGCTGTATTCTTGGCTTTGGAAAGTGTGATTTCTACCTGTGCAGCCATGATATTAGGGATATGGCATTCCTTGGGTATTGGGATGGGCATTTTATGGGGTGAAGTGGGGGTAAAGTTTGCACTAAACCTGTCGGCCAAGATATTGGCAATGTCAGTTGGTTCAGTATAAGTGGTGCCATTCTCCAGTAGCTCAGAGCACATCTGCATATTGTTATGTAGATTCTTGACATAACTAAAGAATGCCTTGTGGTTATCTTTAGTATCTGTAGCAATTTTGTTTTCATAACTAGCTTTGGGGATTTGATGAGGGATCTCAGTTTTTTGCTAAATTTTACAAGGGAATTTTTCCACTCTTGGGACTTTACTCTTTTCTGCAACATTTTTTTCCTTCTGTTGTAGAGTTTGTTAATGGCAGGAGACCACCAGATTGGCTTCCTTTTTTTGGAGGACAGCATCTTGGCTCTGTTTGGTATGGCCCAATCCATGCACTTGTGTAAATGTTCATGCAGTGCCTTGGTGTATGATTCATCAGCCATATATCCCTTCCCCATTTGCATGGATGATGTGTAGTTTGCCACTTCTGTCTTTAGAAGCCTAAAATTGGTCTTGGAGAAGTTCTTCACTGTGGTTTCCTTCATGGGGTTGAGGGTGGGATTTGGATATCGATGGTAATTGACTTGTGGTCAGATCTAACCAGGGAAGAGATGATTACTGGTGTATAGCAGTGTTCCCCCATGTTTGTAATGACCAGGTTGAGAATGTTTCTACCTTTGGTGTGTACTCTGGTGTGTACTTAGTAATACCTTCCTTACCTTGCAAGCACCCCTCAACTGTCCAGATTTTTGCAGAATGTCTGGATTTTTGGCTTGCAGTTTTGGTCTATTTCCTGTAAAATGTGTGGTTTTCTGGCAAATCACTGTGATGATCTGAGGACAGAAGTCACTATATAATTTTATTTTATTTTATTTATTTTACATTTGTTGACCGCTAAAGGGTTTATTAAGGTCAGACTTACTCAAGTTCATGAAGAGAGGGGATGCATAAAGGAGGGTGGAACGTAGATGTGTATGGGCAATTATCACCCTAGCTAGTGGAGTGAGGAAAGGTTTGATCTTGTATAATGAGCCAAGGTTTTTATTAACGTTTTTAAAAGTTTGATTAATATGCATATCAAACTTGAGGTTATTATCAGCTGTTCCACCTAAGAGTTTGGTACAGGGATCTGGGACAATGACAGTGCCATTGTTAGAATTTATAGTAAAGGTTGGAGTGGAGGCTTTATGAGAGGGGGAGAAAAGCAGTAGCTTCATTTTGTTAGGATTTAATAGGAGACCGATTACAGAGACAATTTTCAACAGTATTAAAAACATTTTGAGATAGAGTCTGCAGACTTAAAGGGGAAGTGGCAGAGCAAATCAAAGTGGAGTCATCTGCATATTGCATGCAAGTGGCTGTTGGGATGACTGCATACAACTCATTAATAAAGATAGAAAATAATAAGGGTTCTAATATAGAGCCCTGAGGGACCCCATGGGTGATAGGTAGAAGGGAAGATAGTTTGTTCTGCCATAGTACAGCCTGTTGTCTACCACTCAGATAAGATTTGAACCACTGGATAGCCTGGGCATCTAGGGGAATAGTTTTAAATGTGTATGAGTAGTTGGTGGTTGACCATGTTGAAGGCTTTGGAGAGAACAAAAAAGAGGGCAGAAGAAAGCTTATTGTTGTTTCAGTTTTGATTAATAACATTGGAGAAGGAGAGGAGGGCTGTGGTTGTACTGTGGAACACTATGAAACCATGCTGTGAGTTAGCCAGGAGATTATGCTGAATGACAGGGCTCAGGAGTTGTTTATGGATGCACTTCTCCATAATTTTAGTCAGGGGTGCAAAATAGCTATAGGTCTGTAATTTGACAGTTCAGTGGAACTGCCCCTTTGTAGAATGTAATAACATGGGATGTCTTCCAGATGGCGGGGATAGTGGCTTCTGATATAGTTCTATTGATCAGGATAGAGATTGGGTATGCTATGGCATCTGCAGCTTTTTGTAGATACTCAGCTGGGAGGAGATCCAAAATGAACTCAAAGCATGTAATTGGGCAGTCCCAAAACATATATTACTTGAAAAAGCTGTATTATATTTCATCCAAAAATTCCTAGCCATCCTTGATACCCATACATCTGCACGTTCTATAAGAACTAAAGCAAAAGTTGCACCATGGCTTTTAAAAGAACCCAGACAAATGATCTTACTTAGAAACAAAGCTTGGACCACTTGGCATACCACAAAAATCCCCTTAGATCAACTTAGATTTAGCCAACTAAGGAACAACACTGAAAAATCTACCACCCTAGATAAAAAAAAATTGCTGCCATTTACAACAGAAGCATCAAAACAATCTGCAAAAGTTTTGGGCAGACATAAATAAACTTATTCACCCAGGGCAGTGCACAACTCCTACCCCCTCAGTAACCATCTAAAAACCTTTGGAAGATGTTGCCAATTCCTTTAATAGTTTCTTCACAGAAACTGTTCGGTCACTAGCTAACCAACTATCTCCCAGTTGCCCATGTCCTAATGCCGCCGCACCTAGTTCTCAACTCCCCTTTAACTTTCAACCAGTTTCCGCATCACTTATCCATGCCCTAATCAAGAAACTAAAACCCACCACCCTTGCAAATTAGCGGGGTTAAAGTTTTTGTTGTTTCTAATTGTTTTGTAAGTAGGTTGGTGGGGGATGTCAGTCTTACGCCTGATTATATAGGTAAAAAAATGGTCACTTATGTCTTCAGGCCGGGTACCGGCCCTGTACATGTGGGGATGGCTATTAATGAGTATTCAGTCTAGGATGCTATCTTTGTTGTTAGGTTTACTGATCCTAGCAGGGGAGGATATCATCTGAGTAAATCCATATAGATTTACATGGATGGTCAGAGATTCTGAGGAACAAATATTCCAGTCGATGTTGAAGTGTCCTAGAACAATAGTTTCAGAGGGTTGTTACTAGACAGCCAAGAGAGGATATCTTCTAGGGTGTTTGCATTATTACCTGGGGGAATGTAGACACAGGTTATGTTAATACTTTTGTTTTTATTAATTTGAAGCTTGGTAATGAGAATTTCAGCATTATCAACACGGGGTGGTTGTGTGGAATCAGAGGTCATATCTAGAATAGTTTTGTATAGTACAGCTACCCCTCCTCTCTTCCTAGTGGTACGGTCTAACCTTAGTATGTTACGACCTGGGGGTAAAACCTCGTTATCTGCCATTGATGGTTTTAGCCAGGTTTCAGTAAGAAAAAGTATATTTGGGGAATGTGTATCTAAGAGTGCATGCAGGTGGTGGACCTTATTATTTAAGCTTCTAATATGACATACATTTGAGCTTCAGACTTCCAATCCTTCAGAAAATCTATGTTAAAACAAATGCTGTCACTCTAGCAACTTTCAAAATTTATAAGAGCAATATTTAAAATATGATCCTATTTTTGGGCCCTTGTCCACCCATTTTCTTGGGTTTTGTCCAGATTTCTTGCACTAAGAGGTTGAGGGATATGCTTGCAAGTCCTGATGTTCCTTTTTTTTTTTCACTTGAAGAGCTAAGGGGCTGAATATATCAGGAACCAGCACCAGGCCAACTGCAGCTCTGAATGGTTTTGTTTATTGATGGGGCACCTCCCATTGCCCTCACATCCAGTGCTAGGCAAGCAATATGTACTTTGGCAGCAGCATCTGACTTGCTTGTAATTTTTACCCTGGCTCAGTAGCATAGATCTTTACTACATCCTGCCAGGCACAGTTGTGAAAGGACTGGGTCAGATTTCTCATGGCTCATCATCAACTGGCCATGAAGATGGAGGGGCTGCAGCAAGATCTCATTCTCTGTATGAGAGTACTTGCATTTCCTTTGTTTGCCTTTTCTTGGCATCATGATGTTTAAAGAAAAGGTAAGTAACATACACTATCCATGATTCAATCTGTGAACTCCCTGTGTGCTGCAGGTAGGGGTGTCAGCAATATAAATATATACATATATATACAGATCATAGTATATACATATATATATACAGATCATAGTATAAACATCTGCATAGCTAAGGACAAGGGTTTTTTCATATTGTTGCATGATGTGACCCTGCCCCCACAAAAGTGGCACTGAACAGTTGCCATGGTAAGCCTGCAGTTGTCAGTGTAAGGTAATAGCCTGCTACAATACTGTGCAGTTGGCTACCCTCTATTTGTTGAGTGTCAGTGGATGACAATCCTGATGCCATGCCTTTGACAGCATAGGGTTCTATCACAGGGTTGCAATTATGATTATACCTACAGGCAAGTGCAGTGGCTGCACGTATAGACAAATCCCATTTAAGGACGAATGTACTTCAGTGACACTGCAGACACCTCCTTAAGTAGGTGGAAGCTGGACATTTTTGCTGTAGAGTGTGTGAAGCAGGTCCACAGATATATGTGTGTTATGTATTTATGACCTACTGGTGTTTTGATGCAAAATGCACTGTCATTATCCTTTTTTTGTGGAGAAATACTTAACAATCTGCAATACAGTTATCGACAAGCAGCCAAAGTACACATACATAAGGAGATCAAAGTACACATACATAAGGAGATCAAAGTACACATACATAAGGAGATCAAAGTACACATACATAAGGAGATCAAAGTACACATACATAAGGAGATCAAAGTACACATACATAAGGAGATCAGTGCACATACATAAGGAGATCAAAGTACACATACATAAGGAGATCAAAGTACACATACATAAGGAGATCAGTGCACATACATAAGGCGGATCACGATCTTCCCTACACTTTTGCTCTCCAGCTGTGCTCCATTCTGCTTATGTATCCAGCACTTTTATGTACACGGCACTGCTGGTGTATCCAGAAGCACTATGTACATAAAAGTGTGCTTACTTCTTCCCCTGAAAATAATACTACAGACACTGGCAAAACAGCACAGATTTGCTACAGAGTGCAGAAGTGGGATTTGCCTTCTCTTTAATTAAATATTGAGACTCACAAATTTAAGCCCTGAAATGATGAAACAAACAAGCAAAAAAAACACTAAAAACATAGAGAACAGCAAATATTGCACATTGCTGTTATTCTTTAAAGTTGTTTTTTTTTTTTTTTGCAGGGAGGCAAAATTCTCACTCCCCCAGACTTATATATACCAGCTCTAAGATCACCATACCTACAAAAAAGGGGAGTATTCCATGAAAAGAGAATCTCAGTAAGTCCACATTTTGGGCCATTCAGTCTTGCTGTTCTAGGACTTGTACTAATGACTCTTGGAATTTTAACCAGTCACCAGGATTAGCCTGCTCAAGGCCTGCCTGTCAGGAGGGGTTAGAAACCTGTACATGGCCTCACACAACATAATGACATGATAATGCACAACTGATGCCTTCATAATTAGATACATTGGACAATGTAATGTTTCTAAAAAAAATACATGCTGTGAGACTGTAGGTGCTCATAGACTTGCACCGTTCAGTAACAAGGTACCCCCCCCATTACTTGAAATGCCTCACAGCACTTTACAAGAATGCATGCCTAACTTAAAATACTAACAAACATGCCAATAAGCACACTAGCATGCAGTTTTAAATAAACATTTTATAGGAAGGCATTAAGTAAGTAAATGCAACTTTTCCTTGTAAACAAGTAGTCTTTATTAAAGTAATTTTCTCTTTGAGTTCCACAAGCCTGGAAAACAGGCTGCTTGTAATCTTCAGCTGTATAATGCTAACGAATGCTGTGGAATAGCTGTTTCTACATATCGCTCCTGTGAGCCAAGTCATGCTACAAGGCTCTGTCTCAAGCTCATGAACACACTTGGGCACCTGAAAAGTACACTGAGCATGAGCAGGTGGGTCAATGACCCATGTGGGGACATAGGGAAACTGTTACTTTTATATCTGATGCAGGTGCTGAAGAGCAAAGCTGCTCTCATAGTGAAACAGTGAGGTTCACGAGTACTTACTAGGCATACAGTCTAGGAGGCCATTGAAAGCCTAGCCCAACTGCTCGAAATACTACTACTGTCTGGTTAAGTGACCTGATGAAGGCTGAGTGACTCAAACCCTACCTGGACCACAGGAAGACGCTCATTAACAGCTCATAGTCTTAACCCTCTGCACTAACTGTCACACTTAGCTCATAAGCACCTACTCTACCTGCTTTTTGTCATTATTCACAGCTTAACAACACCCTCCCACACCAACATTTGTGCATGATATAATACACTGCAACAAGGTCATGTTACCAAGGTATCCTGGTTTGCACAGTATATGACAGAAAAGTAAAAGGGTCTGCCATACTTCTTTGGAATTAGATTTGGTGAATGGCCATAGCCTCCACTGGCAATGAGTGTGGCTGGCTCACCAGTGATGTAGCACGGAAAGTCTAGTTTTCTTATCTGCTGCATAAGGACCACCAGGAGTCCCTAACTGATGACTCTTATAACGGTCAAAGTTTGCATGCAAAACATAATACAGACTTGAATTTAATATGGTAGGACAGCTGTAACTGATAAGCTTGCTTCCTCTATGAGACCTCAGGTGTGATTTTTTGGAAATTATTTGCATGCTCATGAGACATCAAAACAAATCACTGACATGCAAAGCAGTTTAATAGATTAAAAAGTATTTTTGTTTCTTTTTTTTTTCTTTTGCATGGGGTAAGCATCCATGCATCCTTCCCCAGTGTGAAGATCAAACTAACACCAAATCCATAGTTGGACAAGCACTGGAAAAGGAAGACATTCCCCAAAACAGTGCACCACAATTTCATGCTATCCTCTTGTTTTCAGTTTTACAAGAGTTTGGAGTTAGTAAGTAATTTCTGAGTAATTGTTGTTCAAGAAGATATGGGACCACCTGCAGATTTTGTACCAATCAAGTACTACACTATGGCTATGTTCTGACTGAAAGAAAACCTGTTTAATTTACAATGATCAGCTATAGAGCCGCACATGTGATTAAATTTGCACAAAAAGCCAAATTGAAAGACATCAATAAGTCATTTTTCAGATAAGATTCCAAATGCTCTTTTCGGTAGTAGTCCTTTAACAGCAGAAGGAAGCTTTGTATTATGCATATACATAAATGTTTTAAGAGGCATTACACAGGCATTTTGCTTTCTGGTTTACCACAATAGTCAGTTTCTCACACCACCTTAAATAATTAGATCTTCTCTCACACAATACACCCACGTTTTTGATGGATGTCATGATTCTGTTGCGTTCTTCCTTTCTGTCTCAAATATTCTTCACCAGATTGATTTCTGCTTTGCAGTACATCACCAAACCACCATAATCTAGCTCTTTGACCTTTTCTGATATGATATAAACTGATGGAATAATACTATATAATCTGAATGCACTATGTAATACTTGCTTGTTAAATGTTTTGTAATTCTTGTGGAGCTTTTCTCTGCTGATAAAGGACCTGTGTCCAGTTGGACTTTTCCCAGTAAACAAATAATAAATAAATAAATAATTTTCTGCAATTGGAATTACTTTGGCTTCTGCTCTGATTTCCACATTTTTTCATCTCTTCCTCGGTGTGCATCCTACCACCCATCTTAGGCACGTCAGCTCCATCACCTCTAGATTCCTCACCTGCTCTGCCTTTACTGCCCAGGTTTCTGTACCATACAGTAGTACTGGTTGCACCACTGTTTTGTTCTGCTGTCTTTTCAGCTTCTTTGGAATCTTCTGTCATATACTTTGCCAGTTGGCTGCACCCCTCTGATTCTAGCTTTGACCTCCTTATTCAGACTTCCCTTTTCCTCAACCACTCCCTGCCAGATACTTGAAGCTGTTAACCTGCTCCATTATTTTCCCATCTATCTCAATTCTTACTGCTTTAATTTGCTGCCATTACAGCTGTCTTATCTATACTCAGTTTCATCCCATGTGCCTTTAATTTTTCATTCCATTTCCTTATCCTTTGCTGAAGTTCTAGCTCACTGTAATGCTACATCATCTGCACATGGAAAGTTGGTTGACCTGTCCACTCTGACCTGTTTTCTAATATAGTCCATCACCAATATGAACAGCAGTGGGCTCAGAGCTGAACACTGATGCACTACCACTGCTACTGAAAACCCCTCTTTGAGACAAAACATCCATATTTGAGTTACTGTGTCCTTGTACATAGTTTGCAATAATTCTATCAATGTTTCTGGGACTTTGAGCCACTGCAGGACTGCCCAAATCAGCTTTCTTGGGACCTTGTCATATTTCTCCAAGTCTAAGAATGCCTATTTGGACTTGTACCTCATTTCTAGTTTCTTCTCAAGTATCTGTCTCACTGCAAACACTAGGTACATTGGTCTGCATCCTGACATGAATCGGAACTACTCATCTCCCATCTTACTTTCTACTACTCTGTGTATACATTTATCAATCACCCTCTCCAGAAATTTTTGGCAATGTGATAGGAGTTTGATACCTCTGTTCTGCCTACAGTTATTAGTGCCCCCTTTGTTCTTGAACATCGGCACTAATATGCTTATTCTCCAGTCATCAGGAAAGTGCCATTCTCTCCATACTGCTATGATCACACTCAGAAGCCAATTATGTCTCATCATATCTGTTGTGACCCCATCTGAGCCTACTACTTTCCCTGACTTCATTTTCCTTATTGCTGTTCTTACTTCTTTCTATAGTGGGCTCCTCCTCTTCTCTCATTTTAGGCTGTGTTTGGGGCAGTACAGCTTCTGTGAGGTTTTCTTCATTCAGAAGCTGCTGGAAGTACCTCTTCCATCTGCCTTTGTTCTCATGTGGACTGGTGTGCAGACTATTGCTGGCATCTCCTATGAAGGGTGTTCTTTATCTTTCTGTCATTGCCTTGCAACCTAATATAGTTTCTTTATGCCATCTACTGAGTCACTTTCCAGAAGCTGTAGAGTAGATTTGATGCCTTGTACTTTGCAAGTCTTTCCTTAGCCTCTTTCTTTGCCAAGTAGTATTCCTTCCCCCTGGTCCATCTTTTCCTGGACCTTCTTCCTTCTTTTTAGGTCTTCCTGGACTTCTGCATTCCACCTTTAGCTTTCCTTATACACCTGCTTTCCTTACCTGGCTCAGACGCATATCTGTTATGTAGGCCTCACACATGCTGTTTTGAGTTGCTGCTATTCTTCTCCAACTCCACCTATTTCCTCTTCTTTTTGAGGAGCTAGAACCCTGAGTAATTCCTTGAATTGTTGTCATTTCTTACCAGTCAACTTCCAGGTCTTCAACCTGATCTTTTTTGACCTTAGGTCCTACTCTAACCACAGCTTGCAGCTGATCATGGCAACCAGTAGTTTATGCTGTGGACTGACTCTTTCACTGGGATGGCTTTGCAATTTCAGATATTTCCACAGTGCCCTTTCCTTACTAGGAGGGAGTCCACTGGAGTTGCATGTTGGCCACTCTTGTATGCAATCTGGTGACTGTCTCTCTTTTTTAACCATGTGTTGGCTACTATCAAGCCATTTGCCAGACAGACGTCTAGAATGACCCCACCCATGTGGATCCAGGCAGTTCTCATATCCTGTTCTGTTTGTCCTGCTATGTACATTCAGGTCACTCATTATCAACACCATTTCATGTTGTCCGGCTGTTTTTCAAGGAGTTTTATTAAACATTAATCCTTAGTGGGGCACTCTTTTCTTCACTATCACAACCCTGGTGTGGGCATAGGCTGAGATTATGAATATTGCCCTGTAATTAGGCTGAAATCTGATTACCATGAGTCTGTCACAAATTCTGATGCATCCCTCCCTGCCTTCTGAAGCCTCTCTCTCTCTCACCAAAATTCCCACATTATTTCTAGCCTGCACCCCTCCTGACTAGTATACTCTGGATCCCAAGCCAAGTGGCTTTGCTGCACTGCCCTTCCATCTTGTTTCCTGGATACATAGGATGTCCAACCTCCTCCTTACCAGCATATCATCCACTTCTAATCTCCATCCTGTCAGTGAACCTACATTGAGTGTAGCAATTCTTTGTTCATGTCATCCAATGTTTGCTCAACAGAACTATTCCAGGTAACTCAAGCTGGGCACATAGATACCGGACAGCCTGTAGCTTATTGACACAGAGCTGCTGGGCTTTATGGTGAGCACACACTGGCCAACAGGGACACTTACAGTCCTCCCACCAATAGCATGGGCTCCTGGCTTAGGTCAGAGAAGGCTGAGTCTTCAACCAACTTATCACCAGCAAATACCCATGCCCATTTGGTGACATTAGTCAACATGACCAAATGATCTAGATCCATATTTTTACACCATCAAGTGGCTAGTCTTGCCACAGTATGCAGTCTATGATCTGTGTTCTACTATATTGAGGATACTGCACACCCCAATATATGCACAGTTTGGTTGGTCAGTACAACTCTTCCCAATATAGGGCACAATCTAGAGTCTGTGCTGCAGCCCACACCTCCATTATTGGGTGAGTTTGAGATGAAAACACCCAACATGTTTTTTGGAGGTGGGAGGAACCCCACAAAGACACAGAAAAACATGCAAACACCAAATAGGAAATGTCTGGAGATCAGAACCAATCAGGACCGAACATTGTACCTTGTATATGGGAGGTTAAGACCTTAACCATTAGGCCAGCTGGTCCCACTACCAACCCATGTATTTTAACTATGCAGGTACCTTTACAGACTCACACACACACACACAGACACACACACACACACACACACACACACACACACACACACACACACAGACACACACACACACACACACACACACACACACACACACACACACATATACACACACAGCACACACTGTCATTCATGTACACATACACACACGCACACACACACACACACACACACACACACACACACACACACACACACACACACACACACAAAGATAGGAAAGAGAGAGAAAAATGGCTTCATATTACTAAATGCCAGTAGGGTAAACATCCCTGCTCCTGTAGTAGAACTGAATATGAATACACTGTCAAAGGATGTCATATCCTTTTTTGGCTTCACTCCCCAAATAGTGATTCACAGATTCATAGTGTAATAGATTTCTACTAGTTCTAAGCCTAGCCAAGTTTTCCCAAAAGAATAATGATGCCCTGTATCTGGATAGGACATTGAGCCAGGCATTTATAAGCTACCTCTATCCATAAGGGACATGGGTGCCAGGCCTGGTAGAAATTTCCTATTCTCCATCCAGTGGTCTAGGTTGCTCTTAAACTGGGTAATAGATTAATTCAGCTTCACATGGATAGGAAGCCTGTTCCATAGGACAGGCAATCTCTGGAACATATGATGTCTGTTCTATAGGAGGAGCAGTCTCTGGGACACATATCTGTCTCTCCATCATGTTCAGTTTAAGTCACAGACAAAATTCATTCCCTAGACCTTATATTTATGGTGCTCTTTGACTTACAAATATGTAGAAGATTCATAAGTGTGGAGTTTGCAGATGCCATGTAACCAGGTATAGATAATCTCTCAGCAATCTATAGGAGACTGAATAGAGAGAAAGAGCTTTAAGGCTGTCTGCAAAATGTTCTTGTTACACCTTGTATTCTTTTTGTAAGGAACCTCTGAGGTCGCTTTAGTTGCTGCATATACCTGGTCAGGTACATACCAAAGGGAGCACTGTGTTCTATGACTGGTCTGATAAAGGCAGAGTACCATGGGATAGTGGCCTCTTTGGACCTAGACTCCATGTCCTTACTTATAATTTGCACAACATAAAAGTATTTCCTCATCACTGTGGCCACATGTTGGTCGAAGTTAAGGCTACTGTCTATGTGCATGCCAAGTTCTCTAACCACTGGATCAACTCTTAAGGATGTATTATCAATATGACAATTAGCCGGGATGGTTAAATTCCAAAAGGGTACAATTATGCATTACTTAGCAGTGTGTTTAAGACCATGGCTTTGGCACCATTTGTTAGCCAAAGATTGACCTTCTTGAAGAATGCTAGTGTCTGCAGGGGAGTCTATGATAATCCCAAGCTTACAATCATCTGCAAACTTAGTCAGCCATAAACCTTCAGCATTTGTTTTCATTTCAGAGAAATAGATGCCAAAAAGGAGCAGGCCCAGTACCAAGCCCCAGGGGACTCCATTAGTGACTGGCCTCTTGGTAGAGGTGGCCTTAACTATTTTGACCTCCTGGGTCCTATTGGTGAGCAAGTTTGCTATCCAGGGAGTGATAAATAAATGAGTTTGTACCTAAATTAGTAAGCTTGGCTATAATGCCTGAGGGGTTATTGTATCAAAAGTCTTGGCCAGGTCGAGGTAAGCTATGTGCACAGTCTTACCTTTATCCGATGCTTTGGTGACCCTCTCAAAAAAGTTCACCAGATTTAATTTGCATGACCTTGCTTTACCAAAGACAAACTGTGATGGGTTCAGCATTTGTTGGTTGCCTATGTCCTCATTTATCATGTCCATGATGATTATTTCCATGACCTTACATATGAGGCTGGACCTCCTTAATGCAGGAGAATGACTGTAGTAATCATCCATTCCTTGAGCACAAAACCTGACTGAAGGCTGTAGCTGAAAAGTGACATAAGAAGACCAGAGAGGTCATGTTTCACGCTATTTATTAAACATCCCAGAATGTTATCAGGGCCCATCAATGCAGTGTTTTGGCCTTGGAAAGTACATTGATGAACTGTTCCCTAGTAATGGTTGGGGTAATGTGGTATTTGATATTTCCTTTGGACTACTGGGGGATGTGGGGGAGAGAACTTTGTGCTGAACCTGTAGCCAAAAGGTTGGCAATGGTCTACAGTTCAGTGTGGGTGATGCCATTTACAATAAGTTCTGCACATTGTTGTGTAGTTCTCCTGAGGTTACAGACATAGCTGTAGAAAGCTTTGTGGTTGTCTTTTGCCTGAGATGTTTTTTTTTTTTCAGATTTAACCTTTGATGTATTAATAAACCCTTTTAGTTGCCTGTTTAGATTGGTCAGGGGACTTTTAGAATGAATAGCTTTGTTCCTGCTACGTTTGGCCAAGATTGTTTTCTTTTGTTGAATAACTGACTGATACTGTGATTATTGAACATTAATGCCAAATTAAGCTTCCTAACATATTTTTTAACTTCACTAATACAATCCACTACTCTAAAGCATGTAACTGGTATAAATTTCATACCCTTTGCTAACAAGCTAAAATGTGCCTTATTCAAACTCATGTTGGTGTAATTGAATATTTTAAAATTTTTATAACTACTTATTGCCCCTTCCTGTAATATATATGATTAATTCATAATATTCTCCTGGTTGTTATTAGGGAAGGGCAAACGTAGTTAATTTACCATTTTCTCGGGGGAGGAATATCCTTTCTCTTCCACATTTTTTCTTTTGTCCACTTGGTATATCGCCCCGTCCTTTGAGCCTGCTGAAAATTTCTACTCTCTGGAGATATGTCTCCCTGTGGTAACTCATGTGCTAATTGATTTTGGATGTTATAATGGTGCCTCCCCCAATTGTATACTTTGCCCAGTTTGTATTGTTCCATGTCCCTAACTACCTTTTTACTTTTTCTTTCAAATGCTTTCTTAGTCCTAACCTGCGCTGACTCAAATTGCTTATGGTATAATTTTTCCCAATTCATAAACATCAAATCCTTTAATATAATTTTATTCATTTGTTCTACTTCATTCATTATTTTACATAATTTGTCATCATTACATTTAATAAGCAACTTCATATACTCTTTCCCAAATGTATCAAATAAATTATTAAATTCATGTTGTACCTCATTGGTTAGATCAATTCTCATCGGCATTTTGTAAAAACGTAAACCCATCGGTACAATATGTAAATTAATACAATGGGATAAATATGCATTATCTAACTTGATAGCATTAATGGTATTTAACTTTTTCCCAAGCATGTAAAGTATATCCTTCAATGTCCCTTTGAAGTTAAAATGGTCGTTGTTATGTGCTTTATTAAAGTTCTCAAAATCATTATTGTCTAAAAAATCTTTCAGCAAATATTCCTTATTTGTCTCGTACATACTGTTGCTCTTTTTACGTTCCGTATTAGAATGAACTGGTACAGCACCTTTTTCACCATTATCACGAGCCATAGCATGGGCATATGTCCTCATTTGTTGGCTATGTTTAGGTTTTGTTCCTATTCTTTTGGCTTCTTCTGTAAGATTGCCAAAAGAAAAATCAAAAGTAAAGTCAATTGGCACCAGCCTACTGTCTGTAGGCTCTGTTTGATCCAAAACTACAGGCAAATCAATGTTCTGTACCTGCCGAGATCTCGGTATTTGCCCATTCATAATCTCTGGCGAAGAGGTTGCAAGTACTGAATTAGATGCAACTGGAGTCGTTGAGTCCTTAATCAAAGAACCCCTTAGACGAGTGCATCCATTGCTAATCTTGAATGATTACATATCAGTAAAACCATTATTAGAAGTTAGAAATTGATGGATGTAATGAATTTTAACACATTTATTTTTATAAGTATGGATTGACATTTTTTAATATGTAACATTTTTATACATTTTGTATTTTGTTTTGAATTTTTAATATATAATAGGCATTGTTTTATGCAACAGTATACAGCTTTAAGAATTTGAAATGGATTTTGGTGCCAAATAATGGTATTTAATGTTGTTGGAATCACTATGTGAATGTTCTGAGGAAGCTCACGATTAAGTGAGTGAAAGCGCTTAACAATTTATGGATTAAAGTAGATTTTATAATCTTGCCTTTTATTTGGTTGAACACACAGTTTTTGTGAGTTGATTAGCGAATTATAGAGTTCTGGTTTTCGCTATTTGGCAGTAAAGTTAAATGTGCACAGTCATTAATGTAATACATGAAAAACCATAAAACGTATGTTTAAAAAATTATTAAACTGATATGATTTTTGTATGTGTTAAATAATTCCAGCTTTCTCCAGTTATATTTTCAAATGAGTTTTAAAACTTTTGGAATAGGGAAATAGCATGTTTAATGAATTGTAATTTAGAAGAGATGTAAGTATACTGGTACTTTACATATACACCTATGTTAAACATGATATTATTACTATGATGCTTTAATGGATATTTCCAATTACATGTGACACTATAAAGTTGCTTGAGGACTGTTTACCTATATATATATATATATGTATATATATATATATATATATATATATATATATATATATATATATATATATATAAAATTATGTTCTATGATCTTTGTGGATGGTATTTTTGGTTCAGTATTTAGCTGGCGGGGTGTATATTGAAATTTTGACATGTTGTATAAGTATATTGTGGGAGATAAAGAGTGCACAAATGATTTTTGGGCATTTAAAGTGTTTTACTATATGGATAGATTATTGAGTGGATATTGTTATCAGTAATTAGTAATACAGTAATTGGATTAATTTGATTGTGCTGCAGTACTGTTGACTTGGTGAAATTGAGATGTAATTTATTTTGCCAGCTGTTGGAAATTAAGGACATCTTCAGATTCACTCTGTGTATATAGACACATATAGTGCTTTGTTTTTAGGTACCTGAATTAATATAGGGGAAAACTAACTATTGAATGGTTATAAAGTTCTTGTACATTACCAATAATAGCGGCTATATTACTGGTATAGATTCATTATTAAGTGGTTCTTAATTTATGAAACAGAGATGAATTACACATAAATGGTATTTAGATATAAGGAATTCTTATATGAATTCATATGATATGTGGTTATACTGATTTATGTGATATTAATAGGTAAAATAGATTGAGTGGTATGATGTATTGTTTGCATACAATTGATTTGGAAAATGTAAATATTTGTTTTGTAGTTAATATTAGTCTTGATATGTTGGATTTACAGATAAAATTGATCTTATATTGTTGTGCCATTGATAGACATTTTTAATTTCATATTCAATGATTTTAAGTTGTATGGGAAATTAATTTTAAGTAGCTAACTGTAAATGATTGTTAAAGGGAAGCAATATGGAATAATTCAAATTACTGAATGGCTATCTTTAGAGGTAGAAGCAAAATAGTGGATAGAAAAATATTAAGGGATAATAGAGGGTGGCTTGTATGACTATATCATAAAACCAGGAATGATATATTCCATGTTAGGGGTTGTAAATAGTTTTATTATATTGTTATCAGTTTCAAGTTTTTGTCCATAAGAAAAAATGTTAAATTTAAATGTAGCTTAATTAATAAAAAATAGTATTTCATTTTGCTAGCCTTACTACATTTTAGAAATGACAAAAATAAATTTATTTCACTGAATGTAAATGGTTTAAATAATCCCATGAAGAGAGCTATTTTATTTAAGTATCTTAAAGTAAATAATGCAAATACAGTCTCTTCACAAGAAACACACTTATTAAAAAAGACCTAGACAAATTGACTTGTAAAGCATATTCAATACTTGAGGATTCACATTACAATGCTAAAATGAGAGGCACTAAAATACTTTGGAAGAAATCACTGACTATGCCTAAAGTAATTGATTTTTACACCAACAAAAATGGTATGATGGGATTAGTTGTACTTCAGATAGATAAGAAGGTATACACATTTGTTAACTTTTATTAGATTCCTGGAATTGGATCTAAAGTAGCAAATAAATATCTAAACATTATAACTCTACAGTAGCAAAGACATATCTAGACATTATAACTTTACATGCAAAAGGTGAAATCTTATTGGCTGGTGATTTCAATTGCTTATTATCAGAAAAGGATACCACCAAAGACAAGAAACCCAAAGTAACAGCTACTGCTAAATAACTAAACAATTTTACAAATATAATGAATGTCAGGGATATTCAGGAATTAAAAATGGCAAATACATTGAGCTATACTCATTATTCATGCAGATATGGTACTCAAACAAAAATAAATAAAGTGTTTGTATCTAATGGATTCTATTCAAAAATAGAAGTATCTATAACATAGTGCCCTTTGTCTGACCATAATGCCATTACCTTTAAACTTAATCTAAAACCTAATGAGTTAGTATTTTGGCAAAGAATGCTGGCATATATAGGTAAATTAAAGGAGACAGAAAATGGTTTCTAAATGATTTAAATTATTTATGGATACTAATAATAATGGTGAAGTTTCTGATGTTATTTTATGGGGCACATCAAAAGCCTATATTTATGATAGAATAAAAAGTTGGTATTTATTAAAAAAGGAATGGGATAATGAATTAAATGCACTTCAAACAAAAATCGATAGTTTAAATTAAAATTAAACCCCTCAGATCGAGATGCAAAATGATGAATTAAAAAGATTGAAACAAAAATATATGGAAATATTAAATCATAAAGTATCAATAAACATGGAGAAACTTATGATACAGACCTACACTATAAAGCCTAAAAATCTGTATAGATAAGCAATTAGATCAAAAAATTTAAATGACATAAATTATATTAAAGAAATTTCTTATCAAGTAAATAATAAACTTAAAAAGCAATACATTTAAAATATATCCTAGAAGCCTTTAGGAAACACTATGAAGAAATTAATAACATGAATTTAACCTTAGATAATAGTAATATAATAGATAGTTTTTTAAAAAAAGAGAATATAAAAAGTAACAGAATGATAAACAAGATAAATCCATTACCCTTAGAGAAATAAAATAACAAATAAAAATTTAGAAAAATAATAAGGCTCCATCTAGATGGTTTGATTTCAGAAGTACGTAAAATAATTCCAGATAATATCTTAAAAAATTTAATAAATGCATTTGATAAAGTTAGAAGTTCATTAAATATTCCACCTTCATGGAAATTCTCTTTAATATCCCCTATTTTAAAACAAGACAAGGATCCTAAGATATGTACTTCTCATCATCCCATTTCCTTATTAAATGTACACTATAAAATTTTAATGGTTACTTTGGCAAAAAGGTTAAATAATATAATACCAAAACTAATTAATGAAGATCAAACTGCCATTATCTTAGGAAGAAAGGTACAAGATAACATCATCAGACCTTTATCTTTACTAGATATTGCTAATAAATATAAAAAAGAACTATCAATACTAAGTCTAGACATTGATAAAGCTTTTTATTCAATCAGTTGGACATATTTGTGAAAAGTACTTAAAGAATTTAAGTTTTCTTCCGGATGTATTGAAATAATAATGAAACTATATAATAATGCCTTTTCTTTTGTTAAAATTCGGTCATTTATTTCTAGTTCTTTCAAAATATTAAAAGGAATCAAACAAGGATGCCTAGTATCTCCATTATTGCTTGCTTTAATGATAGAGCCTTTGCCACATACATCAGAAATAACAATGAAATAAAAGATTTTCTATTAATGGTAATTATAATTCTAAAATCCAATTATTTGCAGATGATATTTTAACTACTAGTAATATTGAATCTTCATTAGAAAATATTGTTAAATCAAGAAAATATATTTGAGAAAATCTCTGGTCTAAAATTTAATCATAATAAAACAGAACCAATATTAATAATCAAAAAGTAACCTCCACTTTAAAAAATTACAGATAATTTAATTGGGAAAACAAACAACTTAAGTACATAAGAATTAATATGAAAATAAATGGAAGGAATCAGTATTATTAAATTATAAAAATGTAGTTAATAGTATATCAAAACTAGTTGAAAGATGGAATAAAATTGCCTTCTCAATGGAAGACAGACTTATATTAATAAAAATGATAATCTTGCCAAAAATATTATACCTTGCTCAGTCATTGCTCATACTACCCCCTAAAAACTATTAAAAGGTTAAATTCTGTATTATTAAAATGTTTATGGTATCCTCAAAAAACAACAATATCTTATGATTGGCACATAAAAAGTTGGGAAGAGAATGGTATTGGATTCCCTAATATTGATCTTTACATCAAATCTGCTATTCTAAACATTATGACTCTTTAGTTATATTCAATGTATAGCTCAAATTGGAAATTCTTACATTAATTAATTCTAGCATCAAATACTATACCTGATATAAATTTTAATGTTCCACAAACAATATAACATATAGGATTATAAAATACTATTGTATGAATAACAGAAATACCAATGTTTATACTTTTGGTATTAAGCACATAGCAAATGCTTTTAAAATAATGGATAGTAAGTATTTAATCAAACAACTGTTGTTTTTGATGTTTCCTATAGCTGATACTACTGGATGTCTGGAATATTTTAATGTAAATATAATAACTAATCTTGGAGAAAACAATCTAAAAGTATGGCTTCAACTTTTAGATGGAATTAAAAAAACACTGCAGAAAGACTTCTAGCTAGATATAATACAAATAAAGTAATTGATTGAACATACAGACTTTAATTGAATTCAATTTGCAAATACCATTGGCTATGAACACTAAAAATACCATTGGCTATGAAGAGTGAACCCATACCTAAAATATTAGAATTCTTTTTTTTTTCAAACCAATAACAATATATATAGAAATAAATCATATCTGGCAATAATTTATTGAATATTAAAAGCTGAAATCATGGGCTTTGATGTATTTCATTGGGACTATTCTACAAAAATAAATAAAGGAACATTTTCAGAAGCTAATAAAATGCTATATTTAAAGCCTGTAAGTAACTCCACATCATCTATTTATTGGAGAATTTTTACTTGGAGGTTTTTACATAGGAGTGTTCTAACACCACACAGAATAGCTTTTTTTTTTTACAAGCAAGAACATTTAAAATGCTGGAGATGTAATAGTAATCTGGAGGCAGATTAGAAACATATGATTTTCGAATGTCAAATGGTTCTTCCATTTTGGGAAGAATTTGGAAACTTTACTAAAGCCTTATGGTTAGATAAATGCAATATTATGGATATATTGATTTTATTCAATGTTCCAATTCCAGATCCTGTTTCTAAAACTCAAGTGCCTCTCTTACAGTCTGTCCTGACTATTGCCATAAAGGTTGTTACAATGAACTAGAAAAGTAAAAATATCCTCTCTTCTTCAGAGTTTATTTGTCTAGCAAAAACTGTATGTAACAAAGAACTACAAACTATGTTTAATAGAACTATGAATGTTACTCATAAAAAATATCTTGGCAAAAATTAAAGATCTATTATAAAAATATGAACGCTATTATTTAATGTCAATATTTGTTATGGACTTTATATATAGTTTTATTTGTTTTCTTTTCTTGATGGTTGAATTTTGTAATTTTTGTTCATGTTGGTTAAAAATGCAATAAAAAGTTAAAAAAAGGAAAATTGTGGCCTTAAACTAACCAGGCATTGACAAAAATGAGGACAGATCAAAACCTTGTACTAGACCATACAGGTTTAATCATCTAAGCTTTTTGCTTTATGCCACACATAGATTAAGACAGCTCATGTGACTGTAGCCCTCAGAAATGAGGGAAATTCCCAGGATCACCCAGCTCAAGACATTAATGCCATAATGACTGCATACAAATGTATGTACTAACCAGTGAAGCAAATATCTGTCTGAGGATTTGTATCAGGTTGAGTTCATGCACAAGGCTTATGTGTGGATGTCCTTGATGAAGGTGAAACTTGCTATTATGGCTCTCGAGTTCATGAAGGCAATAGGACTTGATGGCATCCCCAGTGACTATTATAAAGCATTGAAGGGAGAAATCACATTATGTAACTTACAATTATTCAGTGAAAGCTTAAATTAAGGAAAATTACCTTGAGGCTAGTGACTATACTGACCTTCCCCAAAGAAGTCAAAGATTCCCTAAACCCCCAAAGCCTCAGACTCATCTCCCTTATACTAGCTGAGACCAAAATTCTGGCCAAAATACTGGCAGGCTGGACGGTGCTCTGGCTAAATTGGCTGGTAATCAATGCACAGCAGGGCTCCATCCAAAACATATAGGGTATCCCAGAACTGCTGTGCCTTTTCCCAATGTTTGCCTACGTTCTCAATGTACTGACACCCCCAGAACAGTCCTCTTCATGGACTTCTAGAATTTTCTTTGGAAGACCATGTATGCCTTCGATTGTTTAGAAACGTTTATGAATTTTTGCAAACTACTGTACCTGCAACCCTTGGCCCAGGTTATCACCAACAAAATGTACTTGGACATGTCTCAATTACTTATAGGCACAAGACAAGGATGTCCCAACTCTCCTTTATTGCTTGTGGTCACTGTTGAAGCACTGTGCATCTGCATTAAGCAGAATCTCTCACACTGGGCCATTGCTATATTGAGACAAAAAACCCTTAATAGCTCTTGGTTCATGGACAACTGTATTTTATGGGTCAACCAGCCTCATATACACATGGCAGAAATTTAGCAACCCTTTCAAACATTTAGTCATATTTCAGGCTTAAAAGTCAATTGGCATAAAACTGTTCTCATCCTGCTGAATGAGGTGGGTATAAAGTTAAAGGATGTCCTAAATCAGTTCAACTTACAAGGGAGTCTTAGACATGAGTACTTCATATCAAACTCAACCAAAACTTCAGTGACCTGTCCACACTCAGTCTGTAACCCTTGCTTCTACAATATCAGCAATGGTCTAGACATAAATTACCCCACTCTGTCCAGTTGTGCACAGGCACTCAATTTAGCCAAGTTTTCCAAGTTAGAATTCACCTGAAGCCAATCTGTCTTGTACCTGAACTCAGTCTGATACAACTCCTGAGGCAGGCATTTACTCCACTGGTGCACAGGAAACCATGTGACCCTCCCAAGGCTTGGACTGTAGAATCATCAAACCTGTCTCCAAGGCAAAGATTAGTACTATAGTAAACACACTTTGGCCAGTCAGTCTCAGAATAACATTAATAAATTATAATGAACAAACTCTGCAGCAAAAGCCTTCTACTGGTTCTAAAACATTTTGAAAAAACAAGGTTTAAATACAGCAGGTGTTCATTTTCCTTAACCAATTAACCACTCCAAACACTACTATATGAAACCTCCACAGCTTTTTGTAGCTTTGGGAGCAGTTAATTGGTTAATTGAAAATAAAAAGAGTGCTGGATAATATTTGTGGATGGCATGCAGTGGCAGGTAAATATGTATATCTGAGATAAGCAATACTTATAATACAGAGATGGTAACTACTGGTAACGTCATCTGTCCATCAGGGTAAGAAGTCATGACTGAGGTTCTTCATGTCACTGAAATTGTGACATCACTGTTCCCTTGCCTATCAGATGCAAGGTGCATGAGTGACAGCTTGAACTAAACTATTCATGTTTCAGTTTTATACTCAGGTCCTTTATAGCCCTCCTGCTGGAACCTCTGCCTGTAGTCATTATGAAGGAGGTCCAAAAATATTTTGGACTCTGCTTCACACCCCCCAATGCATTCTAAAAGGAGCATTACCCTCTCACTCTTTAGCCACAATATCTTACCTTGTAGAATCTGAATGAAAAATGGTAGAAAACTGATGATAAAATCAGGTCTTGTGTGTTCCATCTGCTGCACACCAACGGGCTTTGATGGGTTTCTCATTTGTACTATGGATGGTGAAATAGGATAACATCAATACTTTATTATTATGGTTCACAATGGCACTTTAAGAAATGAAACATGGCAGTCCTTTATCCCTGTGTATGCTGGCAAAACTAAAGTTACTACATTTACAGATGGTTATATTGGGAATTACACTCCCCCGCATAAAAGGCATGCCATGGACCACACATCTGTAGTGCTACTAACGGGGATACAGGCATGTTCCTGGCATTAAGTTAAACTAAACATGATACTTAGCAGGTTTTCTCACCACTCAAACTGAGAGACTGAAAAATAATAATGAGCTGAGCCCTAATTAGCAAGATAATGATGCCCAGCCAGGTGAATCTGCAGGATGTCAGTGTGAATGTCTCATTTTGCTAAAGAAGAAAACTGTAGAGCAGTGTTTAGACCCTGCCAAAGGTAAATTTTCAGAAAATCCCTTTAAGAAAATACCTCTGCTTGTACAAGATAAGTGCTAGTTTTTACATGTCTGTTCATTTGTAGTACAGCTGTTGAACTTATTGACAAAATATGAGGTATGTTTTTCAGTATTTATAAGTGAATTGGGAAAGGTGTACTGAAGGGGTGATTGCAAAAGTACAGCAACTGTTTGGCTACAGGATTAATAAGCTTAATGGAAAATACACCCATGAGCACATACTCAGAGTGTAGTTCAAAACATTTCTACAGTACATATAATAAACACTTTCAGTATATGCATCTGAGTGTTGTACACACTGCCCATGTCTGAGTAATAGAAGTATTATTAACACTGACAGGAACAATCATGTCTCACTGGTCATTATCAACAGTATATGATTGTCTTGTGGAGGATATGTGGTAAGTAAATCAATGTGTCTGACATTACTTAAAGTGTGTGGACACAGATATATAACTGTCAAGCACACAAACAGCATGCAGTATGGCTAGGGAGGACACTGGCTGTGTCAGGATTTGTCAGGGCTGTGCAGGAACAAAGCTGTTCATTTCTCTGTTTTCCAAACCAACAGGTGAAGCAGAAGCACACTACTGAATCTGCTGGGACATTCACACAGGTGAAGCAGAAGCACACTACTGAATCTGCTGGGACATTCGTACAGGTGAAGCAGAAGCACACCGTTGAATCTGCTGGGACATTCACACAGGTGAAGCAGAAGCACACTACTGAATCTGCTGGAACATTCGCAGAGGCGAAGAAGAAGCACATTACTGAATCTGCTGGGATATTCGCACAGGTGAAACAGAAGCACACTACTGAATCTGTTGGGGCATTCACACAGGTGAAGCAGAAGGACCACTACTGAATCTGCTGGGACATTCGCACAGGTGAAGCAGATGCACACTACTGAATCTGCTGGGACATTCACACAGGTGAAGCAGAAGCACACTACTGAATCTGCTGGGGCATTCACACAGGTGATGCAGAAGCACATTACTGAATCTGCTGGGACATTCGCACAGGTGAAGCAGAAGCACACTACTGAATCTGCTGGGACATTCACACAGGTGAAGCAGAAGTACACTACTGAATCTGCTGGGACATTCACACAGGTGAAGCAGAACCACCACTACTGAATCTGCTGGGACATTCACACAAGTGAAGCAGAAGCACACTATTGAATCTGCTGGGACATTTGCACAGGTGAGGCAGAAGTACACTACAGAATCTGCTGGGACATTCTCACAGGTGAAGCAGAAGCACACTACGGAATCTGCTGGGACATTCACACAGGTGAAGCAGAGATACACTATTGAATCTGCTGGGACATTCACACAGGTGAAGCAGAAGTACACTACTGAATCTGCTGGGACATTCGCACAGGTGAAGCAGAAGCACACTACTGAATCTGCTGGGACATTCACACAGGTGAAGCAGAAGCACACTACTGAATCTGCTGGGACATTCACACAGGTGAAGCAGAAGCACACTACTGAATCTGCTGGGACATTCACACAGGTGAAGCAGAAGCACACTATTGAATCTGCTGGGTCATTCACACAGGTGAAGTAGAAGCACACTATTGAATCTGCTGGGACATTCGCACAGGTGAAGCAGAAGCACACTACTGAATCTGCTGGGACATTTGCACAGGTGAAGCAGAAGCACCACTACTGAATCTGCTAGGACATTCGCACAGGTGAAGCAGAAGCACACTACTGAATCTGCTGGGACATTCACACAGGTGAAGCAGAAGCACACTATTGAATCTGCTGGGACATTCACACAGGTAAAGCAGAAGCACCACAACTGAATCTGCTGGGACATTCGCACAGGTAAAGCAGAAGCACACTACTGAATCTGCTGGGACATTCATACAGGTGAAGCAGAAGCACACTACTGAATCTGCTGGGACATTCGCACAGGTGAAGCAGAAGCACATTACTGAATCTGCTGGGACATTCGCACAGGTGAAGCAGAAGCACACTACTGAATCTGCTGGGACATTCGCACAGGTGAAGCAGAAGCACACTACTGAATCTGCTGGGACATTCGCACAGGTGAAGCAGAAGCACACTACTGAATCTGCTGGGACATTCACACAGGTGAAGCAGAAGCACACTACTGAATCTGCTGGGACATTCACACAGGTGAAGCAGAAGCACACTACTGAATCTGCTGGGACATTCGCACAGGTGAAGTAGAAGCACACTACTGAATCTGCTGGGACATTCACACAGGTGAAGCAGAAGCACACTACTGAATCTACTGGGACATTTGCACAGGTTAAGCAGATGCACACTACTGAATCTGCTGGGACATTCAAACAGGTGAAGCAGAAGCACACTACTGAATCTGCTGGGACATTCATACAGGTGAAGCAGAAGTACACTACTGAATCTGCTGGGACATTCATACAGGTGAAGCAGAAGTACACTACAGAATCTGCTGGGACATTTGCACAGGTGAAGCAGAAGCACACTACTGAATCTGCTGGGACATTCGCACAGGTGAAGCAGAAGCACACTACTGAATCTGCTGGGACATTCACACAGGTGAAGCAAAAGCACACTACTGAATCTTACTACTGAATCTGCTGGGACATTCATACAGGTGAAGCAGAAGTACAATACTGAATCTGCTGGGACATTCACACAGGTGAAGCAGAAGTACACTACTGAATCTGCTGGGACATTCACACAGGTGAAGCAGAAGCACACTACTGAATCTGCTGGGACATTCACACAGGTGAAGCAGAAGCACACTACTGAATCTGCTGGGACATTCACACAGGTGAAGCAGAAGCACACTACTGAATCTGCTGGGACATTCACACAGGTGAAGCAGAAGCACACTACTGAATCTGCTGGGACATTTGCACAGGTGAAGCAGAAGCACACTACTGAATCTGCTGGGACATTTGCACAGGTGAAGCAGAAGCACACTACTGAATCTGCTGGGACATTTGCACAGGTGAAGCAGAAGCACACTACTGAATCTGCTGGGACATTTGCACAGGTGAAGCAGAAGCACACTACTGAATCTGCTGGGACATTTGCACAGGTGAAGCAGAAGCACACTACTGAATCTGCTGGGACATTTGCACAGGTGAAGCAGAAGCACACTACTGAATCTGCTGGGACATTTGCACAGGTGAAGCAGAAGCACACTACTGAATCTGCTGGGACATTCGCACAGGTGAAGCAGAAGCACACTACTGAATCTGCTGGGACATTTGCACAGGTGAAGCAGAAGCACACTACTGAATCTGCTGGGACATTTGCACAGGTGAAGCAGAAGCACACTACTGAATCTGCTGGGACATTCACACAGGTGAAGCAGAAGCACACTACTGAATCTGCTGGGACATTTGCACAGGTGAAGCAGAAGCACACTACTGAATCTGCTGGGACATTTGCACAGGTGAAGCAGAAGCACACTACTGAATCTGCTGGGACATTCACACAGGTGAAGCAGAAGCACACTACTGAATCTGCTGGGACATTCACACAGGTGAAGCAGAAGCACACTACTGAATCTGCTGGGACATTTGCACAGGTGAAGCAGAAGTACACTACTGAATCTGCTGGGACATTCGCACAGGTGAAGCAGAAGTACACTACTGAATCTGCTGGGACATTCACACAGGTGAAGCAGAAGCACACTACTGAATCTGCTGGGACATTCACACAGGTGAAGCAGAAGTACACTACTGAATCTGCTGGGACATTCACATATACACTCAGGTTCACAAATGCAAAGAATGTGTACTATTCCAGACCCCCAGACCCTCCACGTCCATGCACAACAGTTTTATGCCCCATAGGGAGCTGACCAGGCCTACTGGGACAGTGACTGGAATTGTACTGTGACAAACATCAATATGGTTAGTGGCCACAATCAGGGTCATTAGTGGTGCACTACAGATCCAGTATTATTACATGTAGTGCCCAACATTGAACTCAACTCATGGCACGGGAAGGCATGTCAGTCGGAGGGTGACCATCAACTGTAACACTTCTCACAGAGATGGAAGAGTTCTGAGTCTTTGTCAGATGAAGTGGTACGTCTACAAAGTCCCACAGTGCGGTGGTATATGTTGGGGCAGATCTGGACAGGCCTCAGAGACCATCCATTGGAGATTACCCAGGTATGTAGCCCTCTTTCCCTGCATTAATTCCAGTAAGCCCTCTGCACCCCTTAGTCACTATCAAACTTATTAAATCTGTCTGACTTACTACATACAGTTACATCAGAGGTTCAACATCCACAGTGATCTGCACAAGGTTATGCATGTAAAGTATTACTTTGTATCACGTTTATATTTGTAAAACTCAGATGTATGTATACTTCTTGTATTGAGTCATACTTACCACTGGACAGTTTGTGCTTTGATGTATTCTCCAGTGATTCTTTATCTTACACCAGCTGTGTGAACTGCCCACTTTGAATTAGACGGATCTGCAGCCTCTGATAATGATGTTAGGATAAGCTGATACACTCATGGAGTACCGCGTGTGTGATGGACATAAGGAATATGATCACTGTATCCCCAGCACAGATCATGAACACAGTCTCTATTACCATAGATAACCAGGCTACCAACACCTCACAAGGAGGGAAGTATATTGAGGGCACTGTATAACAGGGGTACTATATAATGGGGTATTATCAATCAGAGATGTAGGCTGACACCCAGTAGACAGATGCCAGAAACTGTCCCCAGTAGTCATGGGTAGAAAGGTCCATATTTGGGGGGGGGGGGGTAATGCTATTATCTGAGGATGTGATTACTACCCTGTCCCTGAGATGGTGTGTCAGTCACCACAACCTTCCATATGTGCAGGGCTGTCATGGAGACACAGGCTAATACCACCACAGCCATGGTGGAGATAATGAGGGTGATGCAAGGTATGTGGGATGACCTATGGGAGTGCATATCCTTTATGTGAGATTCCTTGTATTGACTAAATCACATACTGAAACATGCATTGTCTTTTCTGGTTCACCTGCCGGGGGTGAGGGGCCATCCATAGAGCCAGTCAACTGCTACATTCATAAATGGTAGCCAACATGTGCATGGATGACCAAGATCCTGATCTCACAGTACTAGCATTCCCACTGGAACATCTCTTGTGGAGGCATCTACTTCCAGGAGGGAACATCCCTGTGCTTGTGGCCATCACTACAATGACACATCTCAAAACAGATGTTGCTCAAGGACAGGCAGCACACCAAGATTTAGACAGGGTCATGGTGCATCCACTGCAACTTTGGCAGAGGCAGGTCTCAAGGATATGGTTGGCCATGAGATGATGGTCCCTCTACCATGCATTTCTCCATTACACCTATTCCCATCTCCAACATAAAGAAACTACTTCTAAAATTGAGACCATGTTCCAATGCCCCTGCCGAGATACCCTCCTACTTCCTAAAAATTGCAGCAGATGCCATAGCATATCCTATCTCTATACTAAAACATAGATCAATCTCAGAGGGCCATGTCCCCCAGCTCTGGAAAAAAGCATTTATTATTCCACTCCATAAAGGAGGAAACTACAATGACATCCCCAACTTCCGACCAATTGCTATCTTATCCCCCATTTCTAAACTTCTTGAAAAATGCATCCACCTACAACTTCTACCCTACCTCCTAAGTAATAACTTTCTCACTCCCACACAACATGGATTCTGACCTGGCCACAGCACCACTACTGCCTTCCTTTCCTTCATGGAGACTGTTAATAAAGCCCTTGACACTGGTCACATTGTGTCCACCCTCCTTTTAGACCTCTCAAAGGCCTTCGACACCATCTCTCACAACCTTCTCCTTGCTAAACTTTCTAAACTTAACCTATCTCACTCCACTATCAACTGGTTCACAAGTTACCTATCAAACAGGCAACAAGCAGTCAAGTGGAAAAAAGCTAGTTCTCCCTTCATAAACAGTCCCACAGGTGTACCCCAAGGTTCAGTTCTGGGTCCCCTACTCTTCAGTATCTTCATAAATGACTTTTACCATGCCATTCCTAACTGTAACCTCATCCAATATGCTCACAACTCTACAATAATCTGCTCTGCAACCTCTACTTCCTCTTTAGCAAAATTAACCCAAAATGCCTTCACATCTACTGAACAATGGATGCTGAACAACCATTTGGCACTCAATGCAACCAAGACTAAGCTAATAATATTTACCCCATCTAGAGCCATCACCCTTGACAAAACCTCCTTCTCTATCACTTGCCAAACTAATACTGTCCTCAAAATAGTCCCCACCACTAAACTATTAGGAGTCCTCATTGACAATCAGCTAAAATTTGATAGCCACATACATGCAAATATCAAAAAAACACATAATAAACTAGGCCTACTCTATTGCCACAGCCGCTACATCTCTCCTTCCTCCAGGCTTGCTCTAGCTACTACATACCTTATCCCTTCCCTCCTTTACGGTACCTTTGTCTTCACTAGCCTACAATCTTCCCTTAAGTCCAAACTTGCCTCCTGCTACTATAAAATTTCAAAGTTTGCAACCAGCCAAAGATCCTCTCTCCATCAACTGTATCTCCCTACATCAACTGAACTGGCTTGAGCTACCCAACTATCTCACCTATAATCAACTGATCCAAGCTCACAAAATTATTTTAACCCCACTCTCTGCCCTTCTCTTGCCTCTACTTTCCAAATGCATCAACCTAGCAGATGTCTAAGGTCTAACTCACAAAACCTAATAAAATTGCACAAACCTGCCCAATCACCAGGTAAACATCTTTTATCCTTTTCTCTAGCACGACACTGGAATTCTATTCCACCTCTCCTCCGAACCATTAATAGTCTCTCTGCCTTTAAATCCTTACTGCACTCATACCTCTCTTCCCAGTGAGAATGCTCTTGTTCCCATCCTGCATAGTTTCCCCTACCTCACTCTCTCTCCATAAGCTATTACTTCTGTAAATAAACTCCTAGTGTGTCTATAAGCTCTAGCTATAGCTCTAGCAATAGCAGTAGGTATTCATCTGACTGAAAAAAAAAGCTGTATTTTTGCTTCTAACAATTTTTATCTTGCACGGTATCAGTTGTATCCTGTGTATTACTATTATGTATGTATTTTGCATTCTGTGTATTACTATTATGTATTTTTACTCTCTGTATTTTCTTTGATTTTTCTGTATTATTCTGGAGCTTTTCTCCCCAGGACTCCATTGAAAATAGGCTCTTCATGGCCCAATGGACTATCCTGGCAAACAAACTGCAAATAAATAAATGAATAAATAAATGCATGCCTCAGACCTGTCTAGTAGACTGACCCATAGTGCTTCACCTACTGCCAAAGTTGTATCCCTCCAGACCCACACTCACTCTGCCATGGTCACTAGTACATCACACAACTCCACTGACCTTTTCAGTAAGTGCTTAGTTAAAGGCCCCTTTCTCCCCATTACAGGTATTATACAGAAAAACACATTTTACTTCCATACTTCTCAGCACTCACACACGTCTTTGTGAAAGACATCCACTCCTGTGCTCCCTTCTCCAGCTGTGCAAATGATGATAACTTTATCCTGCCCTTTGCACATTGTTACTTGGGTTGCCTATATAAGATGCACAGTGTGGCCAGCCTATGCATTTTGCATGCATTATTTTTACCACAATGTATCTACTTTTCCTGTCTATTATGTTCTGAAGCTATGTGCAGGACACTGCCTCCTTGCCAGTGCTATGACATACTGCTCTGCCTCCATCTGGCATGACCATCCTCTGGTGCTGCCTCTTCCATTGTTTCTTCATCTGACTCAGCCTCTGATACCTGGTGTGTTGGGGACTGCTGACCCTGCAAGTTTCCACAAGTTCTTATCCTGCTGAAACTGCTGTTTAAGTATGATATTATGTAACATTGCACTCACTGACACTATTTTTGCACATTTGCGAAGGTCATACAGCAAGGCAGAACCAGATGAATCCAGACAGGAAAACATGTCTTCAGCAGCCCAGGGACATGTTCAATAGTATTTCTTGTTTGAGATTGGGCACTGATGTAGTCATGGTCTGATTTTGAGCTTATAATTATAAGAGACAGCAAGAACTACAGCCTTGATTCTCAATGGTATTGTCTCCAAAGCATGTTTTTAGAAGGATGGATTGTAATGGTCTAGCAACTTTTTTTTATTGGTAGAACAATTAATGATGCAAATAAAATGAAGTTTTCTTATAGGTTAATACTTTTATTTAGACATTATATTAAGTTAATACTACCTTAATTTTCTTCCATGTGTTTGAAGCAGATACATTGGTATAAATGTTTTATATGGAAGAAATAAAGTATAAGTAAGTTGTCAGTGTATCATTGTTTTGTTAAATTATTTAATATACATCTGTCCATCTTCTTTTGCAATAGTATGTCTCCTTCCCAAATGTCTTTTAAAATTAATGGTCTACAGTATCACAAAACATCAGTACAAGTCACATAGGTGAATACGTGGGAGTCATGATAACCGCCTGGGTCTCTTGTACAAAAATTCTGAATGATACTCTCTGTATTACAGATCACCTCCTAGCAGATGACGGACTGATACCCATTGCAGGTCACATACTTCTTTCCTAGTTCACCATGCAGGGTCTTTACGTCAATGTGGGCACAGTCAATGACCCCAGTACCTCAGGAGAAGCATGCTATATCATAGAATTGTCACATGGAGTTAGCTGTCTCCTCTGTATTATGAGAGAAACACATATCTTTTCCCACATGCTGAAGTATGGGACCGAGAAACTGATGGTATATTCTCAAGACAGTTCCCTGAGATAACTCCCACTTTTGAACCTAGTAGCCTACTGAAAGGTCCCTGCAGTTAATATACATAAAGCCACATGTATTTTAGTTTCCATTGGGACAGGTATTCCACAACTCCCAGAGGGCTGCAAACAACACAGACACATGTTCACAATTTCTTGGGTAGTGTGCCTATCTACGTGATACTAGTCCACAATGTCAATCGTGTGGAGTCCATGAAATGTTAAGCAGGCTTAAATGACCCAGGGCTCTGCGGGAGACACCACGCAGTATCAGGCATGGCAGTGGCAGTAGCAGCCTCTTGCTGATACAAATTTACTAAAGTTGCAGCAACCCCTAACATTACTTAGCAATTCCCTCAATCTGAAAGCAAGTATTTGTCAAGATTCAAACATAAAGCAGTTGCAGCTCTATCGCCTTGTATTTCTACATTTCTGAATCACTGCTATCTTGTTTTGCCTTACACGAAGATGCTTATTTTAATAATGATGATCATTATCATGTCATCATATGTCCATTAGTGTACACTGTACATGACCATGATGCTTGTACTGAACACGTCATAGAAATAGTTTTTCTCAGTCACATGCACACCCGACTCATGGCCACAAGGCCACATGCACACCCTGCTCATGGCCACAAGGCATGCAGAGTCACCTACCACAGTGTGGCAAAGTTTTCTGAATTTGTCCCATTCTATACTGTAATCTAACTATAAAAAATAAAATCTTTGCTTAACCCAAAATTATGAGGTTTGGTGATCAGGTATTAGTATGGAATAGTAGCAGTTTATTTACTCAGTTTCACTCCTTGATGCTTTAATGAGTTTTAGTCATATTGTATAATTCATAAACCGATCTTTTGGAATAATTGTTTTATTCTGTTTAATTTTGTTGACACCTTGCATATGAAGATCATTTGCACCTTGAAAACAAAATCTGCATGTGATTGAAAACATTATACAGCTAAAGTAAAATTACCACAAAGAAGCTGTCTGCAGAGAAGTTATTTGTAGAGTTCATAAGCTAATTATGTATTAAAATGAAACTCTTTAAATTTTCATCACACCACTAAAGATTATAAATTTGCATTTATACAATTAGAAATAATGTACATTATTTACATTTGTTTAATTGAGTGTTGCACTTCATTTAACAAATATAATTGCTCTCTTTATCTTTCTGTTCAAGCAATACAGTATTTTCCCAAACATTTCTTGAAGGTGACTTGCGATTAACTTGTGTTCAGTTTCATATTCCCTTCAGGTTTATTTTCAGCTTATTAAGAAGATTATGAATATTCTTTGAAAGCAGAACATTTTGTATTAAGGGAAAATTTGCATCCTTTTTGTGTTCATCTTTTTGCGTGTACCAACTACTGTTGCTATCATTATGAGCACATTAATTAACCTAACATTTTGAATTATGCAGACTAGGATAGAAAGTAAACTGTGATGCCCAAAAATAGGTAATCTAAGCATTAATAATTATAATAGTAAAAAAATAAATAAAACCTGCACTATTCTGTAATGCAAACAGTATTGGTTACATTGAAACTGTCTAATTCTTAAAAGCAGGCAATGAAATATAGAAGTGTGAAGATAGCTGTAAAGAGATACAAAAATGACACCCTTGATAATTTGCCAGCTTACATATTTCTGTCACATACATTTTGTTTACTCCAAGGGCATAGTGGTTCATGGAAAAAGTGGTGTTATTCTTTGCAACACCAGAAATGAAAATCCTTTAAAGCTGTAGCAATATTATATATGCACTCCTCTTAAAAATATAATAGACACTCCCAATGTTTACCAGAATGGATATGGTTTCTATAGTAGTGTCATGAAGTCATAAAGTATTTGATTGCTTTTCTGAACAGAATGTATCAGTTTTTTTGTTACCTATTTCTGAACCTTATTATCCAGGGAAGCTATTATTATTATATAGTTAGAACTTAACAAAAATTATACCCTTCCAGGGGCAATTCAGGAACACTGGTTAAGTGAATTGCTTAGAGTCACACAACAGGCAAATAAAGGTATAAGGCATCAAATCTTGCCCTTAACCCTAGGCACCGGAAAGAGTTAAAAGTTCAAATCTAACTACAGACTGTACTAATGCCCAGAATAAATGAACTAAGAATTTTAATTTTACTTTCTCATGAGGCTTCTTACAGAAATTATAATTCATTTAATGATAATTGGAAGAGTTCCACACTTAGGTAAGTGAACGGAGACTGTTAGCAGTGTATATGTAATATTTTCTCTTCAGTATGAGTCACTGTAAACAATTTTGGCTAGGATTTTAATCAGGGATATCTGATCTACTTTTCTTGGAGTTATCGTTCTTTAAAAGGGGAACGATACTTACCTGCCTTGTTAAAAATGCATGTTTTGTTCAGTCTCTGTAGTTTCATTGGTTTCCACTCTTCTGCTTTTGATGTATGGCGGTATGAAGATAGTCATAAAAACTCTCTTTCTCTACCAGAAGGTATTAGAGTTTAAAGGTGCAAGCAACAATCAAAACAAGAATTTTTCAGAAAACATATCTGTTTGTTGCCTATATTTATAATTAATTTGTTTATTATATTTGCATGAATTGTTATGTATTATTTCCATTAATGCATAGAAGTCTATAATATACATATTTAATACAGCATTTGCTTTAAAATCTTGACTCTTTATGTACTGATGTAATGCCATTGAAATACCTTTCAACAAGTCATTAAAATCATTATTAGATTTTCTCTAGCTTACATGGCTCAATAGCTTCCTCTCATCATATGATTGATAAGTTTTAATTTCTAGCTAATAGTGTTGATATTATTACACCAGATGTGTCAACCAGGCATGTGAGAGCAGGACCTCTATCAGCAAAAGTTAAATGTTTGTAATACATTTGGCCCTTTTACCTTCAAGAGAACATGACCTGAATAAACATGTACATATAATTGTTAAGGAGTTAGCAGGGCTACATCTCATGAAGGCATTTATTCAGCAAACTCGCATTCCTGCTCTGACTAAATAAGTTAATTCAGTTTTGTATGCACCTTTTACCCTTTTGTCATTGCACATAATCTTGAAAAAGAAAGCCTTAGAAAGCCTAAAATTCAGAGTGGTTTCTAATACATTTCAAGGCTGTTATCTTTAACAGTTTTATGTCATTGTCAAAGAATAATAAGCAAGGTACTCCATCCCAGTTTCACAGGAAAAAAAAAAATACTATCTTTACTCAATTTTGACCCATCCAAGAATTATATGAGACTTATGTGATATTATCTCATTTCTTTAGTAGATATACAGTGGAAAATATGTGAGTGTGTATGTGCGTGTGTGCATGTGCATGTGTGTGTATGTGTGTGTGTGTGTGTGTGTGTGTGTGTGTGTGTGTGTGTGTGTGTGTGTGTGTGTGTGTCTCCTGATAGAAATGCTTATATTTCTGCTAAACTAGTTAGTACATCAAAATCAGAATAATTTGACACCTAGAGACAACTGCAGGATATCATACAAATTCGATTCCTTCTCTTGAAAATGTTTATGCATAGGTTATTTGAACCAGCTTTAACTTTAAATGTAAAAAGGCACTGGGAAGGGTCCCTTGGCAATCTCTCTCTTTTTAAACAAGAAACATCTTTGTTAAATTATCACGTATGACATAGGCAATCATACATTTATGTAAATGAAAACAAACATATTGACATAATTTTAGTTGCAAACATTTTACATTACAAACCATGTTGGCATAATTGTAGTTGCAAACATTATACATCACTTATAATCTATCCAGTCATTGTCAGTCAAACATTTCAAAGCTCATTCAAATCCTGCCTTCTTTTATACTTTGTTCCTCCTCTGCATGTATTGTTCTCACAATTCCCGTTTTTCCTATGTAATTTGCACCTACCCTTTTCTAAAAATCCTAATTACAGTCATTTTATCTCTGTTACTATATTCACTACTTCTAGCAAAGTTGGTTTAGACTTTGATTTCCATTTTCTAGAAATTGCTTTTTGGCAGCCACTGTAATTAGAGTCAACAAGGCCATACTATGTCAAGACAATTTCTATTCTGTATAATAGCTCAAAAAAACATTCCTTAGTTGCACCAATTTGCTCACCCAGTATCTCTGACAGAGCAGTCCACAGGCAATCCTTAAAGTCTGCCAACTCATTACACTCGTAAAAAATATTTTTCCAGTCACCTCTTTGTTCCCCTTCCTACCGCCAACATTTGCTGTCTACCTGAGGAAAAATTCTTTGGAGTCTACTTGGGGTATAAAAATACCTGTGCAAACATTTCCAGGCAAAGATCCTAAATCTTCTAGACTTTGTTGTATATTTGGAAGACATAAATATATCCCCCACCCCCATTGTGTCTTTCTGTATCTCTTGAAAGTTTTTCATAACTTTGTGTTTACTGATAATTTTATTTTAGCAATGCAGAAAATAAATAAAGGTGCATTTCTTTGATTTATCTAGACCTCTTTCTTCCTGAAATGCTTATGTTCCAGGCATGCTCATCATCTCCTATGTTATCTTCTCTTACAATGGAACTCCTTGCTCAGATTTTTCATAGACATATCAAATAACACTCTAACCTACAGAATCAAGAATTCAGTAAGCCTTGTTCGCAAGCATTTGACATTAAGGATGTGATCATCTTAAAGATTCAAAATAGCACTAATATGACAGACAGATTTCTAAATATTCAGGACACAAGGTAAGTAAGGGAAATCTGACATATCATCTAAACTGGCTAGAGCCTTCAATGGCAGTGTATGTTATTTTGCCTTCAAAATGGAAGTATCTTTTTCTGCTTCACTCCATATCCATCTTGAATAAGGTTTCATGATCACCTTATGTATCTCAAATAGTTCCTATAAGACATATAAAAGAATAATAGGAACTTCTGCCTGTATTATGCCATAAGATGGAAGCTGTAATTTTGCTAAAATTGCTAGACTGCCCATCTCTGACTGATATCTGCTCAACAGAAATCAGAAACAGACAAATATCAAGCTCTCCTATACAATCATAGTGCTTCTAATTTGATCCCTATAATTTCAGCTTAAAATTTTTTAACAATATGAGGAATCAAAAAGATTTGAGAAAAGGTATAAATAAATCTCCTACCCTGGCCTGCTGAAAAAACATATTTTGCTTCCATTGTAGAAGACATGGCATAAATAGGGAATGACCATACTATCTTTCTCTGCTGATTGATCAACATCACCTCACAAAAAAGAAGAAATCTGCAGCAAAAGCAAAACACGAGTCAAGACAGTCAACATAAAATCTTATGAGAGGGCCACCATTGGTCAAGAATCCAGGTATGGTATACAAGATGGCTCTTCTGCTAAAATGTGACTGATACATAAGGGCAGACTCTGGAGAAAAGGATCAACAAAAGGATTTCATGATATGCTAAGTGCAGACAAGTCTACACAAAGTAGAGTAAACCCCTCTGAGTTTCCCCTCACACTGATGTGCCAGCAAGTGTCCCTCTTGTCCAAAGACACCATTCAGAAGCTTTGAAATAACAACAGCAGCGGCTTTAGAGAATGGAATGTGTCCATGAAGAGTCTCATATACAAGATGACTTATATGTGGATATCCCACAACTGCCCACCAATTTATATGTGATGCCCCAGCACTGGCTCAGAAATCAAGGAGCCTCAATCCTCACCATTGCAAAGACTGAGGTTAAGAACAGATTGACTGGTTGAACCCATATCCTCCCACACTGGTACTAAGAAAATCCTTCTATGTGTCACAACTTATAAGTAACAGCATCAAGATCTAAAGAGATCATAGACTCACTATAACAAGCCCTGATTAGACCAATAATCAAATATAATCCACCCATTGCCATGTACCTGACCAGGCATTTGTACCAGCTGGAGCAGCCACAGGGGCTCCTCACTAAAAGAATACAGGGTGTAAATAATTTGTCTTATGTGGACTGCCTTAAAGCCCTGTCCTTGTGCTCAGTCTCCAACAGACTACTAAACCTACAAGACATTGTCCCATCCAGCCCTGATGGGTCTTCTACACATATGCAAAATAAACCGCACTAAAATTACCCAGTCTAAGGATCTAAACCTCATCTGTCACATACATAAAATATGTTGGAGGGATAGGTATGTGTCTCAGAGATTACCTTCTCCCCATTTATGTGAAACAGAGTTCTTCCCTAAGTCTACTGAAATGCAATTTTGACAAGTGGATGAGAAATCACAAATTCATGCCAGCTTGTCACCTGTGGCCCTTATGGACAGGGGAAGTTTGTAGATGATCTAAGATACATGCATATACCAAAGCCATTCTAATCCATGTGCATTGATAACTGGGAAAATTGGGTCATGAATGACTAGGCTTAAAAAGGGTCCATGGCCATTACCCTAGTAACCTCCTCTGATCCTTTGAGCTTAACATTATAGGAGACAGCAAGAACTGCAGCCTTGATTCTCAATGGTGTTGTCTCTAAAGCATGTTTTTAGAAGGATAGATTGTAATTGTTCTAGCAACTTTTTTATTGGTAGAACAATTAATGATGCAAATAAAATTAACTTTTCTTATAGGTTAATGTTTTTATTTAGATAGTATATTGAGTTAATACTACCTTAATTTATTTTCTTCCACACGTTTGAAGCAGATACATTGGTATAAATGTTTTATATGGAAGAAATAAAGTATAAGCAGGCTGCCAGTTTATCATTAGAGAAAACACACACAGCCAGCCAGTACGTCACCAAAACCTTACTTCTTTATTCCTGCGATCTGGTACCTCTGCAATTCGCCTTCAAGGATCACAATTCATTCAGTGCAAACATCACCTTTATATACATACTCAATTTAACAATTAAATATTCTAATTAATTAATTGAACAATGAAATACTATTAAAGTGACCATGAACTTTTCTGATAAACTAGTATCATTGGTTAGAAAATATTGGTACTTAGTTAGTGAGGATGAATCTGTTGGTCATTTATTCCCTAAACATATAACGTTTTCATATAAAAGAGGGAAAAATCTTAAAGAATTGTTAAATAACAATTTAATTGAAAGGAAAGAGAACATGACAATTTCAAAGTTAGGAACCTATCCCTGTGGTTCTTGCAATATTTGTGAAAAGGCTAGGAATTTGAGTGTTATAAATAAAGTAAATGTTATTTGTCAACATTTTTTTACTTGCAAATCAACATGGGTAGCGTATATATTGGGATGTTCATGCAAAAATATGTGGTACATAGGACAAACAAAAAGAATGGTAAGGGTACGGATATTAGAGCATTTGAGAGATATTAGGAATCAAAATTTGGTCAGCCCCGTTGCTAAGCACTTTCAAGAAAAACATGATAGTTCCTCTAACAGTTTAATATTCAGTGTCTTGGGAAAGCCCTTCCTTCAAAGGGGAGATGATATTGTTGCAAAATTATTGGAACTTGAAAGTAGAATGATTTTTAAGTTTCATACTTTAAAGCCTAATGGAATGAATCAAGAGTTAGGTATTTAGCAAAGTATATATAGTACACGTTCATATATTTATTTATTCATTTATTTATCTATGTATTTCATATTTATAGTGTAAGAGTTTATAATCAGTTCATGGTCACTTTAATAGTATTTTATTGTTCAATTAATTAATTAGAATATTTAATTGTTAAATTGAGTATGTATATAAAGGTGATGTTTGCACTGAATGAATTGTGATCCTTGAAGGCGAATTGCCGAGGTACCAGATCGCAGGAATAAAGAAAGTAAGGTTTTGGTGAAGTACTGGCTGGCTGTGTGTGTTTTCTCTAACTTTCAGTGACTGTGCTAAGTGCCAGTGTATCATTGTTTGTTTTGTTAAATTATTTACTATACATCTGTCCATCTTCTTTTGCAATAGTATGTCTCCTTCCCAAATCCCTTTTAAAATGAATGGTCTACAGTATATTTTCTTTCAGGACAGAGGGTGCTGGAGAGCAAGCCTTGGCCACTGAGATCTCATCACTACAGCTGTGCCAGTGCACAGTCTTACTGGGGATTGGGAGAAAGAGGGAGAAGCCAGCCCCACACTGACAGTGGTCCCTTTGTGATCTTAAGGGAAATTGCACTTTATTGTGTGTGTACTTGTCATCCTCCCAGTGTGTACATCCCCCACTGTTGCCAGTGGTGAGGATTGAGGCTCCTTGATTACTGGGCCTGTGCTGGGGCATCACATATAAATTGGTGGCAGTTGTGGGATATCCACATATTAATTGGTTGGCAGAAGTAGGATATCCATATATTATGATTCAGTGGCATAGATATTGAATTCCTGTAGCCTGTAAACAGTGGTGACTAAGGAAGGTGTTTGTACTCTCAATCAGCCACACAATGAACACTCAGAGTTTCATATCACAATAGTTTTATTTATTGATTTATTTTTCTTAGCTTAGTTAGTCAGGAAGAGCAGGCAAGCATGTCAGAGAGGCGTACGGCAAGCTGACAAGAAGCCAGTTGGCTGAGATGCGCCAAGACAAAGGACTGGTGCATCCCAACCTGATTAAAGCAGAAATTATTGCAGCCTTGGTCACAGCTGCATCACAAACCAGCAGGATGATCAGACTATCTGTGTGAATGTACAACTCTCAGAAAGCAGACAGTCCAACCTTTCTACAGAGGACTTAAAAATCCATCTGGAGTTAAAGAGACTTGAACTGGAGACCAAACATTTGGAAATAAAATCAGCAGAGAGACTGCGGCAGGAGAAACAAATGGAATTAGAAACAGCAGAGAGACTGAGACATCTGGAAGCTGAGGAGAATGAGATGCAGTGGCAACATGAGAAGGAGATGATGACTCTTCACCAGGGTCATTGAGGTAATGGGGAAGGGAGTAACCGAACCCCAGAAGCACAAAGGTCAGTAAATTTCTTCCACAATTTACATAGGGGGATAATTTTGATAGTTTCTTACATATTTTTGAAATGGTATGTAAACAGTATAATGTTGACCAAGGGCTCTGGCTATGGCTCCTGACCCCCTTACTCCATTGTAAAGCTGCAACTGCTATTTCTAAATAATTTGATACTGATTGCTTAAATTATAATACTGTTAAAATTGTTTCTTAGAGTGCTTTAATTTAACACCTGAAGCTTATTACGAAAATGTTTTGTGAGCATAGACGCACTGCAGATTAAAGTGTGTGTGAATACATTGCTGAACTAAGCACTTATTTTCATAGGTAGGTGAGTGAGTGTCAGGTCATTACTTTTGAAGGGCTGGCAGATGTTTTAGTGAGGAACAAGCCCTTAGCACTTTGCCTGAGGGCATGAGAATCTGGTTAGCAGATAGGCAATGCAGTACTGCAGATGAGTTTGGGAAGAAGGGAGACCTATACCTAGCAAGCAGGGCATCACTGCACAGGAAAGAGATACCCAGCGCTGCTCATGGGTCTAAGGGAATCCATGGTGGGCAGCCTAAACCACCTCAACAGAGTCTGCCAGCAGCAGGAAAGCCACTAGTTTAGGTTCATGGCCAGGACTAAGGGTTAAATGTTTTAAATGCAACCAGTAGGGCCATGTAGCACATAGATGTCCACAGAGGCAAGGTGGGGAACAAAAGGTGGCAGAGCCAGTAAGTGGGAATGACAGAATGGCTGCATTGAGTTGTTTGAAGACAGCGAGGGTATGCGACTAGTGCAAGAGATTATATCCTATCTTAGTAAATGGGAAACAGGCCACTGCTAAGAGAAACACAGCTGCTGACCTAACTAATGTGAAGCCTGCAATGGTTAAAGAGGAGCACTACTTGCTTGGGCAGTCTCCTCCAGTAACAGCTTCATGAGGGACCCCAATCCAAACACCTTTGGCTAGGATTCACCTTGACTGGGCAGGTGGAAAAGGAAGCCAGCAAGTAGGTGTGATTGAGGATATCCCTGCAGATGTCCTGATAGGGAATGATTTTGATAATGCAGTACCTTGTGTGCCTGTAGTGTCACGCAGTCAGGCATTGAGACAAACATGTGGGTCTGGTAGTCTGGGGGAGACCCAGACAGACAGCAGACTTGAAGCCAAGACTAGTGTGCTGGTTATTTCAAAGAGGGAGCTACCCTATAGCAGTGAGACTGAAGGTGAGCCACAGTTGCTTGTGGGTACTGAAATTCCCTTGGACAGAGTGACTGCAAGGGCAGAGGTGAGTAGTAGTATCCAGGCTGACAGTAAGGCACTGCTGTCAGAGGATACCAGACTTCCTGTAGAAGGGGAGCTGGGAAGGGTTACCAAGAGAGAGTTGAGACACACTCAGCTCTCAGACCCTACATTACAAGGCTTGAGGGAGGTAGCCAGTAAGGTACATGATTGTCGAGGAAAATGGGAATCTGTACACTGGGACAAAGGGTTACTGTATAGGGAGTGGACCCTTGAAGGAAGGGCCAGAGGATGAGAGAATACAGCAGTTAGTAGTGCCTGGAGCCTACCATCTGGCACTTCTAGCCATAGCCCATGACATTCCCTTTGCAGGCCATATGGGCATAAAGCATACAAAGAGACATATTATGCAGAGCTTTTATTGGCCTGGGGTTTCCATAGATGTAACAGGGAACTGCAGGACCTGTTAGCAGTGCCAAAAGGTAGGCAAGGCAGGAGACAAGGTGAAAGCTCCTCTGATGCCTTTGCCTATGATTGAGGTGCCATTTCAGAAGGTAGGTGTGGATATTGTGGGGCTTCTGAGCACCCCATGTTCCACAGGAAAAAGTATATCCTAGTGGCAGTGATTATACTACCAGACACCTTGAGGCAGTAGCTCTGTCCTCCAGTGAGGAAGAGAAGGTGGCAAATGCTTTGTTAGAGATTTTCAGCAGAGTAGGTTTCCCAAAAGAAATGCTGGCTGAAAGAGGTGCCAATTTCATGTCAGACCTGCTGGTGTGTCTGTGGAAGTACTGTGGGGTGAAGCACCTAAAGACCACCCCCTACCATCCTCAGACTAATGGTCTGGTGGAGAGGTTAAACTCTACACTAAAGACCATGTATGGGCATTTGCAGACCAGTTCAAGAGGGAGTGAGACAAATATTTGCCCCATCTGTTATTTGCTTACAGAGAGGTGCCCCAGGAATCCACAGGTTTTTGTTCCCTTCGAGTTTCTGTATGGGCATAGGGTGAGGGACCTCTAGATTTGATTCGAGACAAGTGGGAGGGTGAGTGTGAATCCCACAAGGAGTCTGTTGTGGCATATGTCCTAAATCTCAGGACAAGGCTAAGGGAACTCATGGGGTTGGCTCAGGAGAACCTGGCAGAAGCCCAATGCAGAAAAAGGTCTGATATGACAGGAATGCTCAAGCCTTGAGCGAGAGAGTATGCTGCAGGGCAGCAAGTAATTTAGATCCCTGGGCGTGTAGCTCTGACGGATTAGGATTTCTTTAAGTGTAGCATGTCCAACAGCTCTGGTTTGACACATGGCCTTGTATGTTAAGCAGAGATCCCCTCTGAGTAGAGCGATATCAGTATAGCTGAGTTTTTTTTTAGTTTAAGCGCGCGGCAGTAGCTTTTTAGGCTAGGCCTGTGATTCTTTTATTGAGGTATTTTCCAGGCCTTGCAGTTGTCGCAGATGTCTTGAGAGGTACATACCAAATGGGGCTATAATGGGTCTAATATGGGTACAGTGAGTACAATGACACAATGACCTTGGATGGATGAAAAGGAGGTGTGCCACATAGAAGGATTTGACTGTTGTGTGTGTGGTTTGTCGGTTAGTGAGACCCACTGTCCTGTCCTGTCCCCTCTTCTCTTATCACACTTTCTGTTAGTGTACTGCCACCTATATGGTATTCATGGATACATACATTTCCCAAAGGGAACAGGTTTTTGGCTTCTGTAAGGCCCTTTTGTAGAGTATCCACATCATTTTGGGGGATTCAATATGCTCCCAGTTTGCAGTCATCTCTGCACTTTTTGTTAATAGAGTCCTTAGTGTTGACCTGTACTTCAAGTAGATGCAAAGAAAAAAGGCAGGACTGCTGAACCCTGAACTACTCCCTTGTCCTTGCTGGATTTGGAGTCAGGGACTCAGCTTTTTTTTGTGGGTTCTATCATTTAGCAACCCATTGGGTGACATAGGGATTAATGCCCAACTTAGTAAGTTTATCTATGATTCCAGAGTGGGGGATGGTGTCAAAGGCCTTGGCAAGGTCTAGGTAGGATAGGTAGATAATGGTTCTCATTCCTGTCAAACACAACAAGCTGCAAGCAGCTTGGGGATGGGACCCTTCAAGGTGGTAAGGAATGTCAGTGATGTTAACTACATGGTAGAACTCCTAGGCAGGAGGCAGGGCCACAAATTGTACCATATTAACATGATGAAACCTTACCATGATAGAGAGGTCCTTGTGCTGAATATATGCAGTACAAGGCAGGAGGAGTCTGACAGGGATCTATGGCTACAGGGAGCCAACCCAGAAAATCCCAAATTACTATGGTGGAGCCTAAATTTGCAGGCATATGATAGGACTGTATGGTGGTCAGCAATGCTAAAGTAGCTGGAATCTCAAGATGGGGAATGGGCGTAATCCCCAGATAGTCACCCTCTCAAGCAATGTTTCTTAAGGGTCACTTGAAAACTAGCTTGAGTCTTTGAGGGGAGATGTGTGACAAAAGGAAATAATGCCAGCCTACCTATCTGGAATTTTGTAAATAATTATATGTCATTTGTGAATATTAATGCAATTTATATAGATGTGTGACAGAAGGAGATACTCCAGCTCAGCTACCTGGAATTTTGCAAATAGTTATATGTCATTTGTGAATATCAGCATGATGCAACTGCTTGTGTTACCACTATATTAGAACTGTATGCTGTCTGTATATCAATCTCCTGGAACAGAAGTGTGCGTGTATAAAGTACTAAACAGAAATGTATATGGACTATTGTAAAAAAGTCACAGATGAAAAATATTTCTTTTGAATAAGAAACCTTGACAGTAGTATATATCAAATGATCTTTGACAGTTATTTTACCCTTTAGGCCTCATTGATTTAGATAGTCCATGAGGAGTGTGCTCCAGCTCTATATTCTTAGCACAGCAGATTGTTCAATTTGAAAGGGTATAAAGGATCATGGCAAAAAGAACTGATTAGCTTAGATGCTCATTTTATTCAAGTGATACCATTATGACTGTGGCATCATGGGGGTTGTTTCAAATGGCTTTATCTCCTATCTGTCTTGAAAAAATTGGGGTTTCTTGCTGTTTACTGTGTACACTCTTCCTTTGAGAGACATGATTTGAGGAGAGGATCATGGTACCATTGATGTGATGATTGCATACAGCTTTGCTTTTTCTTCCGCAAGGAAGCTATGTCAGCCATTATTGCCAGTTGCAGATCTGTAATGCATCCATAACCAGATGAAAAGCAATTAGCTGCTGTTTATCATAGCTCTTCATGCCATGTTATGAGGTGCTTCTGCTCTAATTTTGTCCTATAATATTATCTATAGTTGTGCCGAAACAGAATTCATGTCAAAGGTGCAAAACGTAGGCATTATTTCTAATGATAAGCTGATTTTTATGGACTACGTTTTGGCTACCTCTTCCATCTTACAATTCTTCCCCTTTGCCACAAATATGCACATAATTCCACCTCTAGCCATTAATCAGTATATAATAGTTAATGTCTACAGTCACTTAGTTTGCACCACTGACTGCTAAATAATAAGAGATGTAATGCCTGGCCTTAATAGCAAAGAGCAAATGTATTCTTTAAAGGTATAAGGCAACAGTTAGTATTATACATTTTACCTCTGACTTGTAAGTCCAAAAAGTACATACACAATTTCACAGGAATTGAACTTTCAGCATGAACTCTGTCAAGGAATGCAGTTCTTTTGTGAATACTCTAGAATCAAGACAGTAACTCTTTTAAGTATCTCTGATTACTTAAAGAACTCCAGGAGTATTTTCAGTTTTTTTGAATCTTAATGAAAAGTTTTCTGTTTCCACAGTTACGCACCTATGTTGAGTAAGCCCATATACTGCAATGCATTCTTTTGACATGGTGTAACATTTTAAATAGAGTAAAGCTGGAGTGAGTTGGATGAAGTGGTGGTGAGTGTACCCAAGGGTGCGAGACTAGTGATTGGAGCAGACCTCAATGGGCATGTTGGTGAAGTCAACAGAGGGGATGAGGAAGTGATGGGTAGGTATGGTGTTAAGGAGAGGAATGCAGAAGGTCAGATGATTGTGGATTTTGTGAAAAGGATGGACATGGCTTTGGTGAATACGTATTTTAAGAAGAGGAAGGAGCACAGGGGGACATACAAGAGTGGAGAGAGGTGCACACAGGTGGATTATATCCTATGTAGGAGGGCCAGTCTGAAGGAGATTTTAGTCTGTAAAGTGGTGACAGGGGAAAGTGTAGTTAAGCAGCATAGATTGGTGGTCTGTAGGATGACGATGGTCATCAAGAAGAGGAGGAGGAGTGTGAAAGCAGTGCCAAGGATTAAATGGTGGAAGTTAAAAAAAGGGTGATTGTGAGGTGGAGTTCAGGGAAGAGTTAAGACAGGCACTGGGAGGCAGTGAAGAGTTACTGAATAGCTGGGAAACTACAGCAGAGCTAGTAAGGGAGACTGCTAGAAAGGTGTTTGGTGTGACATCTGGACAGAGGAAGGAGGACAAGGAGACCTGGTGGTGGAATGAGGAAGTACAGGAGAGTATACAGTGGAAGAGGCTGGCGAAGAAGAAGTGGGATTGTCAAAGAGATGAAGAAAGTAGACATGAGTATAAGGAGATGAGACGCATGGCAAAGAGATAGGTGGTGAAGGCTAAGGATAAGGCATATGGAGAGTTTATGAGAGATTGGACACTAAAGAGGGAGAAAAGGACCTGTACCGATTGGCTAGATAGAGGGGCAGAGCTGGGAAAGATGTGCAGCAGGTAAGGGTGATAAAGGATAGTGAGGGAAACATACTCACAAGTCAGGAGAGTGTGTTGAGTAGATGGAAAGAGTACTTTGAAGGGCTGATGAATGAAGAGAATGAGACAGAAAGAAAGTTGGATGATGTGGGGATAGTGAATCAGGAAGTGAAACAGATTAGCAAGGAGGAAGTAAGGTCAGCTATGAAGAAGATGAAGAAGGGAAAGGCTGTTGGCCCAGATGACATACCAGTGGAAGCATGGAGGTGCTTAGGTGAAATGGCAGTGGAATTTTTAACCAGATTGTTTAATGAAATTTTGGAAAGTCAGAGGATGCCTGAGGAGTGGAGAAAAAGTGCTTTGGTACCTATCTTTAAGAATAAGGGTGATGTGCAGATCTGCAGTAACTACAGAGGGATAAAATTGATCAGTCACAGCTTGAAGTTATGGGAAAGAGTAGTGGAAGCTAGGTTAAGAAGGGAGGTGATGATTAGTGATCAGCAGTATGGTTTCATGCCTGGAAAGAGCACTACAAATGCAATATTTGCTCTGAGAGTGTTGTTGGAGAAATACAGAGAAGGTCAAAAGGAGTTGCATTGTGTCTTTGTGGACTTAGAGAAAGCATATGACAGGGTGCCTAGAGAGGAGTTGTGGTATTGCATGAGGAAGCCGGGAGTGGCAGAGAAGTATGTAAGAGTGGTACAGGATATGTACGAGGGTAGTGTGACATTGATGAGAACTGCGATGGGAGTGACAGATACGTTTAAGGTGGAGGTGGGATTACATCAAGGATCAGCTCTAAGCCCTTTCTTATTTGCAGTAGTGATGGACAGGTTGACAGATGAGATCAGACAGGAGGCCCCATGGACTATGATGTTTGCAGATGACATTGTGATATATAGAGAGAGTAGAGACCAGGTTGAGGAGACCCTGGAGAGGTGGAGATATGCTTTAGAGAGGAGAGGAATGAAGGTCAGCAGGGCTAAAACAGAATATATATGTGTAACTGTGAGGGAGGGTAGAAGAATGGTGAGGATGCAGGGAGTAGAGTTGGTAAAGGTGGATGAGTTTAAGTATTTGGGATCAACAGTTCAGAGTAATGGTGAGTGTGGAAGAGAGGTGAAGAAGAGAGTACAGGCAGGGTGGAGTGGGTGGAGAAGAGTGTCAGGAGTGATTTGTGACAGACGAGTACCAGTAAGAGTGAAAGGGAAGGTCTACAAGAGGGTAGTGAGACCAGCTATGTTATATGGGTTGGAGACGGTAGCACTGACGAAAAGGCAGGAGACAGAGCTGGATGTGGCAGAGTTAAAGATGTTAAGATTTGCACTGGGTGTGACTAGGATGGACAGGAATAGGAATCAGTATATCAGAGGGTCAGCTTGGACAGTTTGGAGACAAAGCAAGAAAGGCGAGATTGCATTGGTTTGGACATGTGCTGAGGAGGGATGCTGGGTATATTGGGAAAAGGATGCTAAGGATGGAGTTGCCAGGTAAGAGGAAAAGAGGAAGGCCTAAGATAAGGTTTATGGATGTGGTGAAAGAGGACATGCAGGCGGTTGGTGTGAAAGAGCATGATGCAGAGGACAGAAGAAATGGAAACAGAAGATCCGCTGTGGCGACCCCTAATGGGAACAGCCGAAAGAAGATGATGATGAAAGCTTTAAGCACTGCTTATGTGTTTACCCTTGAAGAGACAGTTTCTCTTTGTAACTGATGTGCTGCATTTTCACTGTGAGTAACTGAGCATTCTGCAGAGTTCACATTTTACTTGATGCAAGATAGCAATGACCACATTTTAATTTGTACAATTTTTATGAAAAAAATACATTTGCATGATGTAGAGACAGATTCATAAATTTATGGCAATGCGTATTTTTTGTATTCAGCAAGCCCCCTTACACTGTGCAGCATGGTCTTCCAACACAAAGACATGCAGTGCCAATGAAAGGCTGTTCCTCTAGCCATGCAGAATGCTAATGAGCCATTCTAGGGGTGAGTCATATGCCAATTAGTCTTGTACTTTCTCCCCACAACTGCCATAAGGAAGCCATCTACATGACCAAGCAATTCAAGAAAGTGCTCAGCTGTGCAGATCAGCATGGCCACCCTAAGCCCATCACCGCAGCAAACACATCCAAAAGGCTGTGTAAAACCACAGAGCATGAATATAGTGTATGTGTTGGGGGGATGACCACTGGACAACAAAGCTTACTGTAAAAGTGCTATAATGGCATGGCAATGAAACAGAGATTAGGGTGGGGAAACCATCGGACATGAGGGAGAAAGTTTAAAAGTACAGTACCGACACCACCATTACTACAGGGGCTGGGGAGAGGGGAATTCACTGCAGGGAATAGTGCCCTAAGGCAGACTACAGCATGACAGGGTAAGTATGGGGAACACCAAACACACTCTTAAGTGTTGTAATGGCACCAATGGCTGTAAAGGGATAAAGTGTGGAGAGAACCAATGGACCAGCAAGGTATACTTTGCTGTAATGGCACCAATATTACTACACAGACCAGGAGGTGGAGGGAACCACTGGACACCGGGATTGAGTTTCTAAACTCTCATAATGCCATCAATGCTACTATGGGGATTGGAGGGTGACAAGTACACAAGACACCAGGGAATATTCCTTAATGTGCCTTAAGGCACATAAAGCATGATGGGGATTGGAGGTAAACCACCAGACACTAGAACTTACATCTTAATTGCTGTAATGGCCCCAGTGACCGTAGAGGGATCAGGGGTGGGGCGAACCACTAGAACAACAGGGCTGACTTTCTAAAGTGCTGTAACACACTGAAACCATAATAGGGATTAGTGGGTTGGGGGATACACTAGACCATCAGGACCTAAGTCATACTTGTCATAATGTCACTAAAGTATCAGGGTTCCTATCAGCTGACTGAAGACACAGGTTAGCGAATGTGACTTGGTCAAGCTGTAAATGCCGAAACGGCAAAATATCGAAGTGGCATGTAAGCAAATTCTTTCCCTGGGAAAGAATTTGTTTGGCTGCTTTGGTAGTTTGCCATTTTCGGCACTGTAGTGCAATTTCAGAGTTGGTATATTTAAGTAGGGGGGTGATGGGGCGAAGCCCCTCACTAAATATTATGTATTAAAGTGTTGTCTTTTTTTTTTTTTTTTTTTTGTTGGAACAGTGTTTTTTTTCCCTTGGGAAAAAACACTGTTCTGAGAGTCCGGTTTTGTAAGCTTTCGCTTAAATGGGGTCGATTAATCACCGTTCGTTAACCTAAGGGTTCGGTGATCTAATATAGACCCAAACTATCACAGGGTTGAGGGTACCATTGAAGGTTAGGAACAGGTACTGTAGTGTGTGTGTGTGTGTGTGTGTGTGTGTGTGTGTGTGTGTGTGTGTGTGTGTGTGTGTGTGTGTGTGTGTGTGTGTGTGTGTGTGTGTGTGTAAGTGACTGGAGGGAAGATTCCACTGCCTACACAAGGAGCACGGTAATACAGTGATGTGCAGATTAGACATGATCTGCATGTCACTGTAGTACCAGCAATTCAGGGAACATGCAAATTAGTTGATAATGTAGACCAAGCTCATCATAGCTAGCATGTTCCTGAATCACATATGGGCACATCATACTAGAAGGTCTTTTCTAGGGTCATCCATACACAAAAGGACCTTTAATTAATTCCCAGGATAGTATCTCATCCAGAAAATCTAGTATGCCATTTTAGGCAAGGTTCAAATGACAAATTCACCACTGTAACAAGAACAGGCAAGCAAAAACTGAGGGTAATGCTACTCAATGCTAAAAGTCTAAATCTCAAAATACACTCTCTTGAGGCACTCCTTAAAATGGAGAACATTTATATCTGTGCTTTGACTGATACCTGGTTCAAGGCTCTAGAGAACACCCCTGCATAATCAGGCTGTAACTCATACCACACTTTTCGGCCAAATAATCTGGATCAGAACACCAAAGGCAGAGGTGTGTCCATATTCATTAAGGATATCCACACCTCCAGGCAAGTTACGCAGCATAATGCATCCGAGGTTATCCAAGTGCAACTAACTCTGGGCAAAACTGTAATCCAAATTGTAGCTTGCTACAGATCCCCTACGATGCCTCAGAATTCCCACTCCTCTATTCTTGATATACTGGAAAATATTAGTGTTCAACCAAACACCCTAATAATGGGCAATTTCAACTACCCCACCATTAACTGGAAAAACTACTTATGTACCAGTACCTTCACTCAATGCTTTCTGGAATTCATAAATTCCAATGTCAACTTATCCACACCCCCACCAGGGGCAACAATATCCTAGACCTAGTCATTACCAGTATGAGTGACCGGTGTTCCACAACTGAAGTCAACTCCTCGTTGGTCAGATCCAACCATAAGCTAATCACCCTAGATATCTGCATCCCACCCCCACCCACCATTAAGGAAACCACAATAAAAAAATTCTCCAAAGCCAACTTCATGCTTCTTAAGACAGAAGTGGTGAACTTCATGACACCCATGCAGATGGACAATGCAGTTACGACAGCTGAATCCAGCACAAATGCACTCTATAAGCACTTACACAAGTGCATGGATTATGCTATCCCAAACAGAACCAAGATGCTATACTCCAAAAAAAGAAAGCCAATCTGGTGGTCCCCTGCCATAAACAAACTCTACAACAGAAGGAAGAAACTGTTGCAAAAGAGAGTAAACTCCCATGAGTGGAGGAGCTCCCTCATCAGCCTCAGTAAGAAGCTGAGATTCCTTATAAGATCCTCCAAAGCTAGCTATGAAAACAAAATTGCCACTGATTCTAAGGGCAACCACAAAGCACTCTATAGCTATGTCAAGAATCTCAAAGGCAACACCCAGATCTGCACTGAGTTACTGCACAACGGCACAAAAATTACAGAACCAATTGATATTGCCAACATCCTGGCAGATAGGTTCAGTGCTAACTTTACCCCCCTCTCACCCCCTAAAGGGCTTATATCTATACAGGAAGAATGGAGAGTCCCTGTAATTACAACTATGCAGGTAAAAGCTGCACTCTTCAAAACCAAAAACACAGCATCCATGGGACAGACAACATCCCAGGCTGCGTTTTACACGAACTTCAGAACAAACTGGCTCCCCACCTAAGCACCATGTTCAATCACAGTCTCACATCAGGCATTGTGCCCACTGAATAGCGCACAGCAACAGTTATCTCACTCCACAAAGGGGGAGCCACCACTGATCCTGAGAACTATTGCCCTATTAGCCTGATAAGCCTGGTCTGCAAGGCCATGGAACATATCATCATGGAACTCATAAACAAAGACATTGGTAACCTCCAAACTCTGGACCCCACCCAGTTCGGGTTTGTGAATGACAGATCAGAATCTGATCGACTTCTTTGAGGCAGTCACTAAAACCGTAGATGAGGGTAAGGTGGTTCACACAGCCTATCTTGACCTCGTCAAGGCTTTCTACACCATCCCCTATTCTGGAATTATAGCTAAACTCACTAAACTAGGTATAAATCCCTACGTCAAAAGATGCGTTGCCAACTGGCTCACTAACAGAACCCACACTGTAAAAGTTGCAGACTCCAAATCTGATTTCAAACCAGTGACAAGTGGAGTACCACAAGGTTCAGTCCTGTGACCTCTCTTGTTTGGTATCTACTTCTCTGAAGTGCAGGCTAACACAGAAGGCCTCTGGCTAATGAAGTTCGCAGAAGACTGCAAGCTAGGAGCCATAGTTGAGTCCCCAAATGATGCGGACATCCTACAGAAGGGCCTCACTGAGACAGATGCCTGGTGTCAGAGACATGGCCTCAAGCTCAGTGCCAAAAAGTGCATTGTCATCCCCTTTGGTAAAAACTCTGTACCCATGAATTACCACATAAAAGGCAATCTACTTAATGCCGAATGTGTGATAAGAGACCTTGGGACCCAGGTGGACAGTAGTCTCTCCTTTGATAATCACATCGCCACAGTAGTCAGGAAACCCTTCTATGTGGCACACCTCATCACAAAAGCATTCTCATCCAGGAAAAAAGAGGTCATTGTTCCCCTCTACTTGGCACTCATTAGACCCATTATAGAGTACAACGTCCCTTTTGGAATGTACCTCACAAGACATTTGCAGCAGCTGGAAAGGCCACAGAAGTACCTCACAAAGAGGATTACTGGCCTCAAACAGATGCCCTACACTGACCGTCTCAAAAAACTCCAGCTTTACTCTGTACCATATCACCTACTCCGAGGTGACCTCTGCCTAACATATAAAGCTATGTTAAACCCAGAGCTGTTGGACATGCTACACCTAAAGAAATCCCAATCCCTCTGTGATGCCTGTGCCCTGGCCCAGCAATCAAGGATCCTCAATCCTCACCACTAACACCAGAGAGGGCATCTCATATGAGAGGAAAGGATAACAGATACACACAGTAAAGTGCAATTTCCCTTAAGAGCACACAGAGATCACAGTCAGTCTGGGGCTGGTCGCTGCCTTGCTCTCCAGTTCCCCAATAAGACTCCCCACTGGCACAGCTATAGGGTTCAGATCTCAGCCTAGCTGGGCATGCTAAAATCTCCAGCACCATTTCTGTCCAACCAGTGCTTCATGTCCCTGCCCAAGTAGCTGACACACACACACACACACACACACACACACACACACACACACACACACACACACACACACACTTTGAGATAAGAGTTTATACAACCACACAGATACTTCTGGGGAAGGCTGGCACTGGTTTTCCAGCTGTGCCCCTTTTACCCAGAATATACAGTAGTAATCGCTTGCCACTACCCAGCTAATATTATCAGCTACCCTAAGGCCCTTAAAAGGGTGTCCAATTATTACTATGCAATATTATTATTCAATTGGTAGATGTGACTAAACAGTCAAGGTTTATTAGAGTCACCTGGTAGAGGATCCTTATATACATGCAATGTACTCTAGAGCTTAATAAATACAAGTAAATCACAAGATTTTTCTAGATTTTTAATAAGCTTGCATTTTTTTATTAAACCCTTTTATTTTTGTTGTACTATATAACTTAACTTATCTCTACACAAACCAGCCACAGTTAAAAGGTTTTAAAATATTTAATAATAAATAATTGAAACCACAAGACAATACTTTTACTACACAGTGTTATTCAGAGTTCAGAGATCACACGGAAATACTTAAAATAAATCAGTAGCACAGTTCTGACATTACAGAAAAACACTTAGTCTAATCTTTATAATTCCTTGCTAATCTAAAAGAAAACACAAGTCTAAGATAACTAACATAAAGAGAACATAAGGCAGTGCTGAATTGGATGTACAAGACAAAAATGCTTAACGCTCTCTTGTTATCACTGTTTAAATTGAAACTGCAGTTCTGCTAAAACATTACATCATCTTTTACACTTTCCTGGTGTTCCCAGGCTGACAGAAACTGCATTTACATTATTTTACACTTAGAGCAATAAAGGACATTCCATATGTAAATTCTGGTCACTAACTTTAGCCTTAAAACAATAGGCAGGAAGCCTTCATCTAGCAGGCCTGGAGCTGACTTTTAAACACCAAAGGCAGTCATGAAATAATTTTAATTTCAAAGGACCAACAAGAAATGCTGGACTTAGCTTTCTTTACAGCAGATGGCAATGTTGCCACATTGTTTTAAGTTCAATATTCATTTTACAAATGATAGAATTATCTATAAATTCTATCTGGCTAGGCTGGCAGCCTTCAACCATCTCTACCAGTCTTCACACCCTCCGAGCTACACGCTGCAGGGGCCTAAACCTTGTCACCATAATAAACAGGACATGCTGGAGGGATAGATTCCTGTCCCAGAGACTTCCCATACTCTGGAAAAAGCTACCCATCTATGTCAAGCAAAGTTCCTCATTGGCACTCTTCAAGAAAAATCTTGATAAGTGAATGGGAAATAGGAAATACACCCCGCAGATCACTTCTGTGGCTCTGCTCGACAGGGGCAAAGGAAATTAACTTTCTTGGGTGGCATAAACCAGGGAACCTTGTTGGCTAGGCTTACTTGGGCCGATAGCCTAGTACCTACCTATGAACCTATTTTTCAACAATAACATATACTGCCTCTTCAACCAAGCAGCTCCAAGATGAGCCGATGTTTTTCTTTGCAAAAAAGTAAAACTGTCTGGAGCAATTTAACTATTCCTACATTGAAATAAAACTAAACTATTGCTATTTTTGCCTCCAACCCAACAATCAATCTATTTCTTCTTAATGTTACCAGTCCTTAATATTAAAACTGAGTTTGTACAAAATCCAAAACTACTAAGAATAATAATAGACCACAGATTAAGATTTAATCAGCAGGTCCAACATACAGTTCAAAAGCTAACCATAAACAAGTTTTCTATTAAGTAAAACCATTGTCAACCAAATATTCTCTTAAGACTATAGCTCAGACCTATCTACTCCCTAATGTCTGTATGTTTTATCACTTTTCACTAACCTGCAGATCTCTCAGCTAACTAAACTCAGCTATTATTCAAAAAATGCAAGGTATACAAGTACCCAAATTAACTAAACACATCACTTTCTGGCACTTCACTCCCTTAACTGCCTGGAGATATCTAGTCCTAGTCTTTATTTATTTATTTATTTATTTAGTTAGTTATTTAGTTATTTATTTATGTGTTTATTTATTTGTTTGTTTGTTTATTCATCAGGTTCATCCCACTAGGCCAGTGTTCTTTTTTCAGGGGAGACAGAAGATGGTATTCATATGAACCAGGGGAAATTTGGCTAGGACACGTCCACTCGCTTTCCACCTGAGCTACACCAATTCAGGCTGATGGAACCTCAGTATAATGTCTCATTTGAAGAAAGGCACACTCAGGGGTGCAGCACCCTGTTATGCTATACTGCAGTTATTGTATTCTGTTAATCATTTTGTACATACAACTACTTCATTAACTTTTATAACATTATAATCATTCATCATTATTTTGGTCAAAGACTTTTTTATGCATGTTATCTCTTTTTTAATTATTTTATTTCTGTGTTAAGCATGGACCATTTTATTCGATTTTGTATAAAGTGTCTAGAAACTGTAATAAACTTGAAATAGGTAGTTTAAGGAGCAATGTTTTGTTGTCAGTCTTTTATCACTTACTGAGAGGGCACTTGTGTTTTACATTCTCACCAGTGACAGACACCTCTTCTTTGAACAACTATGTCTAGAACATACTCTGAAGAAGACCAACACACAAGCAAATAAAGTCTACCTTAAACTCTATAGTATACTATCTTACTATAGTATATACTATATTACTATAGTAATATATACCATGTACTATATAGTATAGCAATATATACTATATACTCCTTCTGTGGTTCAAAGAATGCTTTCATGAGTTGAAAAACTAACCAAGATAATTAATTTACCACGCTCCACTTCAATAAAGAGACAGCACACCAAACAGACCTTTTACTACCTTTATTGAATACACAAACATAACTTATGGCATCATAACTTTGTTTATTACTTAATTTTATTTGCTAAGCATGAAAAACATCCTTTAATCATCCATCAGGGCAGCGTACCTCCGCTCACCCTACCCAAATAAGTAGCATCTTCCCTTCACTCACTTATTCTTAAACATCAAGGCAGTGTTCCATCGCTCACTTTCAGCCCAAAATCCTACAGCCATCCAAAACACAAGGGAAATCAGCATTCACCCACACACTTTCACCCCAAACTTCTAACCACCAAAACAAACACCAGAAGAGGAACAGAAGAGGACAAGCCTGCCCCTCTTCTCTGCCCAAGCCCCTTCACCTGAGAAAACAATAATGGCTCCCAAAAAAATATGAGGGCCGGTTAGGTAACAACATCACACAAAAATGTGCTCCCTCACCAACTACCAACACCTAAAACTGCTACAAGTCTCACCCTATATCTACTTCACTTCCTCCCTCCATCCTACAAGGAATTAACCCTTCACTACCCAGACTTAACCCACCCCCAACTTAAAAACCCTGCCTAATCCCTTCCCCAACCCCAGCCAACTCCCCTCACTTGCTCACCTACCCTCACCACTGAAGCTATTCCGTGATAAATGTGTTTGATATTTAGCAAACTACAATTGTACAAATTTACTCTGACATTTGCACTAAGGGAGTTAAGCATATTTTAGTCAGCAGAGTTAAGTGTGCCCTTCTACATAATTAGAAACTGATGAACATGTACTGCCCCAGATCAATACCTCACTCCTTTTTCAGTTTACTGTGAGACACCAACTGTGAAAATGACCTTTTCTGAGTGGGTTGGGTTCATATGGAGACGAATGGAATTTACACCCATGTTACTAATGGCATAACCTCTGAACTAAGACTGTAATAGTAGCAGCAGACATGAGGGTTAACCTCCGTGTAGCGGCAGGGTCTGAGGGCACACTAAATCCTTGTGATAATGCTTTTGCATGAAACATTTTGACTAAGTATTTTCTTTGCTTTTTACATTCAAAAGTTTAGAGACAGAAAAGTGACTTTGAATTTGCCCAGGAGATGCATAATTAATATTGCACATTTTATTTATTTACTTTTGTATAAAGCTCACGTTATTTATATGAACATTATGAAAAATAAGTACACACAGGCATTTTGAAAATATAAATAACATTATTTACATACAGTTCACACATAAAATCTTTCAGCTGGCCAACAATGAGGCAATATAAAATGGACTAGAAAACTACTAGAAAATCATGAATTTGGACTGTATGAGTTGGTATTTAAGCGAAAGCATGCATTCACCTTAAACTGCTTTTATTCTTATGATTGTTTTACTTATACCTCTCTTGCCTTATTCAGTGTTCTGCACCTATAATATTGATACATATATGTATGTATGATGGGTACATGACCTATAATCAATATGCAAAAGCATCAAAGCAAAACCAATCAATGCCAGCATTTTAGACAACACAATCACAGAAAAGCAAAAACAATGAAAATTAAAATGAGCAACAAAGGAAAATAATTAGTTTCCTTTTCCAGTCATACAACAGGATCCTACTGTGATGCCCCTGCACTGGCCCATTAATCAAGGAGCCTCAATCCTTACCACTAGCACCAGTGAGAGACGTACACATTGGGAGGATAACAAGTACACACACAGTAAAGTACAATTTTCCTTAAGAGCACACAGAGATCACAGTCGGTCTGGGGCTGGTTTCTCTCTCTCTCTCCAGATCCACAATAAGACTCCCCACTGGCACAGCTATGGGGTTAAGATCTCAGCCGAGTGGTCAAGTCAAAACCTCCAGCACCATCTGTGTCCAACCAGTGCTTCGTGTCCCTGCCAAAGTAGCTGACACACACACACACACACACACACACACACACACACACACACACACACACACACACACACACACACACACACACACACTTTGAGATATTAGTTATATACAAACATACAGACACTGCTGGGAAAGGTTGGCACAGGTTCTCCAGCTATGCCCCCTTCTCTCCAGACTATAAGGTAGAAATCATTGCCATCAACCACTTATCAGCTACTATAAGACCCTTACCAAAGGGTGACCAATTTCACTGTGTAACGTTACTGTTATCCAAACAGTTAGTGTGACTGAGAGACTATTGGAGTGGCTTGGACAGTATCACTAAATACATGCAAGTACTCTAGAACTTAAATTATCTCTACACAAAACAGCCACAGTTGAAATATTTAAAAATATTTAATAAATAATAAAAACACAAGACAATACTTATTACTTCAACACAATGACATTACAGAGTTCAAAGATCACAGGAAATGCTTTAAAACAATATTGCAGGATAGTGTGACATAAATATAGAAAACAGCTAGACTAATCTGGCAAAATTCCTATCTAACTCTAAGAGAAATACTAAGTTCTAAATAACTACTTACATACAGAGCAAAGCAAGTGCCTGGTGAGTGGTTGTCAGCTTTAGACAAAATCCAAAATGCTTAATCTTTCTTTCTGAGAAAGTCTTAAATTGATGACACCTAGTACTGCTGAGTCATTTCACAATTACATCATTTTTGACACCTCTGCTGGAGTTTCTCTGGCTCACAGAACTCAAAATTTAACATTTGCTTATAATCTTGCACCTGCCAGGAAACCACAGCAATAAAGGACACTTTGCTTGTAATCTTGCACCTGCCAGGAAACCACAGCAATAAAGGACACTTTACATATCTTCTTCTTCTTCTTCTTTTGGCTTTTCCCAGTTAAGAGTCACCACAGCGGATCACCTGTCCGCTCATGATTGGCAGTGGAGTTTTACAGTGCCAAGTTGCCAACCCGGCTCCCAACCTTCTACAGAAGGCACACACTCACACCTAGGGCCAATTTAGAGTGTCCATTCCACCTACAGCATGTCTTTGGGATGTGGGAGGAAACTGGAGAACCCAGAGGAAACCCACGCAACCACAGGGAGGACATGCAGACTCCGACAGAAGGCACCCCAGCCGAGGATCGAACCAGAGAACCTCTTGCTGTGAGGCAGCAACACTAATTGCTGCACCACCACGGCTGCCCAAAGGACACTTTACATACAAAACCTAGTAATTAACTCTTGTCCTAACAGAACAGAAAGAATTTCTTAGTCCAGACATCCTGTCTCTGAGCTTGAGATCAGTCACAAAATGCTTCACTTATCAGCTTTCTTCCAGCAGGGTGCACTGTGGTTACATTTATGAAGCTCAAAACATATAACACCATTTGTTTTACATTTAGCTTTCTTACATTTGTGAAAACATGCCTGTGGATCATATTAATATTCACAATGACATAGAATTATTTAAAAAATCTAACTGGTTGGGCTGGCACCCTTCACAAAGGGTATCTGACTATCTTCTTTATCTTTTTGTCTTTATCTTACAACCTGATTGAGTTTCATTGTGCCACCTACTGATTCACTTTCCAGAAGTAGGTAGAGTCCTCTGTTGCCTTGTTTTTTGCTATTGCAACTCCTGTCTTAGCCTCTTTGTTAGCAAACCAATATTCCTTCCTAGCTCGATCCATCTATTCTGTGTCCCACTTTTTATATAGTTTTGTGTGTGTGTGTGTGTGTGTGTGTGTGTGTGTGTGTGTGTGTGTGTGTGTGTATATATATATATATATATATATATATATATATATATATATATATATATATATATATATATATATATACACACACACATACACACAGAGTCTACTGAAAAAGATCAGAAGACCCACATGTCAATGCACACAGCGTTGACTACAAAATGTCAATATGCTACTATGCATGTATTGAACAATAACTTCAGCGCATACAAAACTGAAAAAAAAAGACAAAGAAACACCTGCACCCCCACCGCCTGCTAATTGTGTATACCAACTCCAAGCTCATACAATATTGGGGATTTGGGGATTCTCCATTTCCAAAATTGTTTGTTCTTACAGGCCTGTCATCCAGCTGCTTAGTCTACCAAATTTTGCATCTATCTATTTATATATCTTATTTGTGTGTGTGTGTGTGTGTGTGTGTGTGTGTGTGTGTGTGTGTGTGTCTGTGAGTAGATAGATATTTGTGGGTAAAGATATATGCACTAAAGAATTATAATGAAATAACAGTAATGACCATATGTTACACTTAAAATTTATTTATTTAACATTTGTTTATCGGGAAAGTCCGACTGGGACAGAGCCCATTTTCAGCAGAGGCCCAGGAAGAAACACTCCAGGCATATGTCTTTTGGAATGTGGGAGGAAACCCACATGAATAACATGCAGACTCCACACAGAAAGTACCCCAGCCAAGAACAACATGCAGACTCCACACAGAAAGCACCCCAGCCAAGAAATGAACCAAAGAACCTCTTGCTGTGAGGCAACATCATTACCTGCTGCACCACTGCACCTCATATTAAATCACTGTGCGCTGTTTCTGCTACTATTCATTTGTATGATTCCTGGTTTCATCTCATGAATACATAATTTAATTTTTTAAGAGCCATAAATCGGCGTCTCTGACCAGAGTCCATAAGGTGTGGCAAATTTCCAAAACTTTCATCTGTCAGTTATTCCTTACTGACTCAGGTAATATCCTCACTAGGCTGTTCTTAACTAATAGCAGAATGGAAGAAGGTGCCACACTTTTAAGTCTGTACCCTTTCTACATTCTGTTGAGACAACACAAACCTGGCAGGCTCAGTTTTAATGAAAATATGTAAATCATAGGTCACACTCTATCATAAAAAGATACACAAGCAAGCTGTAACTATTTACAAATGAGCACAATGGTGCACTCTGCCTGTACAAGCATGATGTTAGGAAAACACATAAGGCGTGAAACACCAAACTACAAATTGACAGGTTGTTAAGAGTATAGAAGACATTCAAGCCACCTGACCATAGATTCATATGTATTTGTCAAGAAAAAGCAAATTATAAGTAAAATAATAACAGTGCAATTCCACAGACTCCTTCAGTCTTTAATGGACTTCAAGTCAACTCTTTTTTTTAGGTCCCAGGTGGATGCCTGTTACTGAAGAACACTGCAGATGTCCTGCTTTATTTTTTGAATGTCTGTGTTTCTGAGTCTTCTGTTGATAGATGTGGTTTTATTCCCCAAACTCTTGACTAATAGCTGCTGAGTTGGAATGTCCTGTGATAGGGTCAGTGGGTTGCAGATTCACTGTTCCCAGTTATCCATTGTACATTGGATTGTTCTTGTGGGACTGGCTGAAGACATCATGGTGAATTTATTTTGTTGAATAATCAGTTTAAACCTTTCAGTAGTACCAGTTTTGCGATACTTAGGTTGAGATGATTTCTCTGTGCCCTTCATCACTTTTCCTTTTATTGGTTTGCAAGTAAAAAGGTCATAGCCATATGCTGTGTAGAGATGTATTTATTCCCATTGTCTTGTGTTATGCTCAGCTCTGACGGTTAGTGCATCAGGATGGGAATATTATTATTAAGTCCTAAGTGAAGTACCTTGATAAATGCATGTCTCCTTTTCAAAGTAACTACAGAAAACTCTTAGAGAAAAAAATGACTGACAACTAATGCAGATGTTTAGGGCTATAAGTTGTTAATGAACTCCTGTAGTCTGGGGTTTGATTCCCATGGACTCCATTTTACCTATTGCACAAGTCTAAGCAACTAACCTAACAAGTCAGTGTTAGGGAAATTAGACTAGGATCCACAGTGGTCTCCTAGGCTGTATGCCTAGCAGCTACTATTTATTATTTATTTTATTTTGCATTTGTTGTCCGGGTTTGTCTGGCTGAGCTGATACCCCTTTTTCTGAGGAGGCCTGGGGTGAAAAGCTCCACAAAACTGACAATATGAAGTTTTACATGAAAATAGAATTATAAACAAAACATTTATCAAAATGAAAATATTATAAACAAAAACATAAACATTTTCTAGTTGGAAACCGTAAAAGCATAAAACTTATTTACAGAAGTAGACATTTAAATTAAGATATTTCAGAGGCAATATGCAGAGTTAGTAAATACAATCAGGGTAGTACAGTAGTGAAGGTAGTATCAGACTAAAAATATGCTGACAATTAACAGAAGTAAGACCAATGAGGGCAGGCAGTAAGCTACGTAGGAGAGATGGATAGTTTATGGAGTGTGGCGGTTACTTCTGAAGACCTTAACTTGCTAGCCTGCTATCAGTATAGATTCTTAGCTCTTTAGCAAGAAAACTGAGCATTTTGCTTTCGGTATGGATTTCTTCCTTTTTCATGTGTTAAGATGAAGCTCTTTATCATGCAAACCCTGCATTTTAAAAACAATTCATTTTAGCTTCGGGTCATTTTTTTATCAACAGGTCTCAACATGAGGTATGTACATATAATAGGCAGTAGATCAAGGAACTATAGTTCTAAAGCTATGGATACCTGGTCTTGCAGTAAGGACAACAAATTGATGCCATTACCTTATCCAGGCTGGCACCATAGCCATGTTTTTTTTTTTTATGGTCTACATCACCCAAGTTGAGGTCAGCATATACAGCTTTCGCATTTGCTTTTCATCCACATCAGCTCCTCTGGTTTCTAGGCTGATAAACTAACCCTGGGCAATAAAAATATAGTCAGACCTTTATCACTCTATCCTACTGCCCTACACAGCAAGCATTCTCACAAGATATACAATGTAATTATAAGTTAGAAATGTATAAGTAAATTATAAGTTAGAAACCTTAATATATTAAATATTTTGTGTTGGACTTATACTGAGCTTTATTTTCACAAGCTCTTAGTGAAACACCCTTCATGTAAATTAAGGAATAATAGACATAAAAGCAAAACATATTTTAAAGAAGTAGCACCCAGGCACATCAATAGTTGTGACTTTATACTTTATTAATTGAATATTATAAATTTTTGTTACTAATTTCATATATTTTATTATTTTTTTCCCTCCTTTTTTCAGGTCAGTTGTACATAGTGTATATAAAGGTTTATAATACTTGTTTATTGATGATTGTATTGTTAAACATTATATTATTTGGAAAATAAAAAATTATTTGGAAAAAAAAATAGTTGTGAGCCTTTTATTTATAGGTGCACTTGTATTCTGTTTGCCATTATCAGTGATAAGAATGGATTTAAAATACCAAACTGTACATCTGAGAGATTAAATTCAGCAAAGCAACCATTGCTAAATATCCCCGAAATTAGGAACATCTGAGCTAAAGAGATAGCACCTGGGAGTACAAGGCAAGGGAATATGAGATAAGCCCCGGTAACCATCTTGACAAATGTACTTAATGAGTAACTGACAAATATGTAATCAATGGCAAGTTAAAGAGGGGAGGTTATTTGCTGCAGACAATAGTGTTAATAATTAAAACAAGGGAAAATTATATCTTAGGCTCATCACTACAAGAGATTAAGATTTTGGGTTCATTTAAAGTGCAACAGTAAAACAGTAAAGAATGGAGACCTTCAGTACAGAAGCAAATTCTGGCAATTAAAGAGAAGACGTTTTATGTACAGTACGTAATGGCATTTTCTAACATCATAACGCAGCTGTTCACTAGAGACAGGGGCAGCAGTATTTTATACGTGACCAGTCTGCTAATATTTTTTTTCTTTCCTTGCCCAGAAGGAGATTATACAAATACTGTGGTGCAGAGACTTGCAAATTAAGCAAATCTTTGAAACTTGGTAACTACCTGGCATGCAGCATGTTCAAACAGCGGTGTAAAAGACAAGTTTGTCTCTGATGTAAAGGCAAACCACTTGCTGCTGTATTTGACTGCTGTGGGTACAATATTGAAGTAGACATGTACATGTATGAAAGGCTGTCTGTGCGTACAATATTGAAGTAGACATGTACATGTATGAAAGGCTGTCTGTGCGTACAATATTGAAGTAGACATGTACATGTATGAAAGGCTGTCTGTGCGTACAATATTGAAGTAGACATGTACATGTATGAAAGGCTGTCTATGCGTACAATATTGAAGTAGACATGTACATGTATGAAAGGCTGTCTGTGCGTACAATATTGAAGTAGACATGTACATGTATGAAAGGCTGTCTGTGCGTACAATATTGAAGTAGACATGTACATGTATGAAAGGCTGTCTGTGCGTACAATATTGAAGTAGACATGTACATGTATGAAAGGCTGTCTGTGCGTACAATATTGAAGTAGACATGTACATGTATGAAAGACTGTCTATGCATTTGATACACTATTACTTAGAAACGGGAGAAAATCTCAGAGAATTAGTGCCATGACAGGGGAATGATACAAATCAGATCTCAGGAAAATCTAATAAACAAAAACTGTTATACAAGAGTTTCTCAAATAATAAGAGCACCATCCCTGTGAATGCAAGGGCCCCTTTCAAGGGAGGAAAAGGCAATTCTGAAAACAGTGTTGTGTACTTAACACAAAAACTATCCATTACTGATTTTATGTGGAATCAGGCCAAATGTAGAAGGACAACAGTCAAGCAGTATGCATAACTATATATATATATATATATATATATATATATATATATATATGTAAACAAACTCTTGATTACTAAGATTTTTAGGTGTGGGTGTTTGTTGCATTCTAGATGTGTATCATTTGCCTGTGTGTGTGTGTGTGTGTGTGTGTGTGTGTGTGTGTGTGTGTGTGTGTGTGTGTGTGTGTGTGTGTGTGTGTGTGAGTGTGTGTGCGTGCGTGCGTGTGTGTGTGTGTGTGTGTGTGTGTGTGTGTGTGTGTGTGTGTGTGTGCGTGTGTGTGTATGCATATATGGGGGAGCTCACATCTCCCTGTGGACAGCAGCATTGTGGAACTCAAATGATCCACATAAGAAAGATATCTATAGGGGTAGGACACTCCATAGGGTCCACTAGCTGGCCCACTCCTGACCACCTGATTTTCACTGATGGTGGAATGAATGGGCCTTTTGGGCCTCCCAGAGTTAATTGTGTATGCTAACCTTAAACATAACACTACTACTGATTACAACCCTACATACTAAGTCATATACTTGCACATACAGTTGTGCGGGTTTATATTATGTTATCGAAAAGTGAGTTTGCTGAACTGCAGCTACATCGGAAATGCAGTTCAGAGAACTGTTGATGGTGAGATCACAGTACAGTGAAGAATGGAAAATTTGCCCTTTCCTCATTGTAATGTGATCTGGGAGGTATTATATATGATTAGCAGGAGGGGTGCAGCCTCCCATAAGAGCAAATTCACTGAACTGCATTACCGATGTAGATGCAGTTCGGCTAACTCACTTTTCAATAACATAATATAGACCCCCACATACACACACACACACACACACACACACACACACACACACACACACACACACACACACACACACACACACACAATAATTCAACTAATTCTGACATTAGAAATGCATCTGATGACCTCTGTATCCAATATATATATGTTTACATACATGCATACATGTGTGTTGAGCAGAAGGAAAGAGTACTTCGAGGGGCTGATGAATGAAGAGAATGAGAGACATAGAAGGTTGGATGATTTGGGGATAGTGAATCAGGAAGTGCAGTGGATTACCAAGGAGGAAGCAAGGATAGCTATGAAGAGGATAAAGAATGGAAAGGCTGTTGGTCCAGATGACATACTTGTGGAAGCATGGAGGTGTTTAGGAGAGATGGCAGTGAAGTTTTTAACCAGATTGTTTAATGAAATCTTGGAAAGTGAGAAGAAGCCTGAGGAATGGAGAAGAAGTGTATTGCTACTGATTATTAAGAATAAGGGTGATGTGTAGAGCTGCAGTAACTACAGAGGGATAAAATTGATCAGCCACAGCATGAAGTTATGGGAAAGAGTAATGGAAGCTAGTTTAGAACTGAGGTGATGATTAGTGATCAGCAGTATGGTTTCATGCTGGGAAAGAGCACAACAGATGCAATGTTTGCTCCGAGAGTATTGCTGGAGAAGTATAGAGAAGGTCAGAAGGAGTTGCATTGTGTCTTTGTGGACTTAGAGAAAGTATATGACAGGGTGCCTAGAGAGGAGTTGTGGTATAGTATGAAGAAATCAGAAGTGGCAGAGAAGTATGTAAGAGTGCTTCAGGATAAGTATGAGCATAGTGTGACAGTGGTGAGGTCTGCAGTGGGAGTGACAGATGCATTTAAGGTGGAGGTGGGATTACATCAAGGATCAGCTCTGAGCCCTTTCTTATTTGCAATGGTGATGGACAGATTGATAGACGAGATCGGACAGGAATCCCCCATGGACTATGATGTTTGCAGATGACATTGTGATCTGTAGTGAGAGTAGAGAACTGGTTAAGAAGACCCTGGAGAGGTGGAGATATGCTCTAGACAGAAGAGGAATGAAGGTCAGCAGGACTAAGACAGAATATATGTGTGTGAATGAGAGGGAGGATAGATGAATGGTGAGAATGCAGGGAGTAGAGCTGGCAAAGGTGGATGAGTTTAAATATTTGGAATCAACAGCTCAGAGTAATGGAGAGTGTGGAAGAGAGGTGAAGAAGAGAGTACAGGGAGGATGGAGTGCGTGAAGAAGAGTGTCAGGATTGATTTGTGACGGATGGGTACCAGTAAGCGTGAAAGGGAAGGTCTGCAAGAGGGTAGTGAGACCAGCTATGATATACGGGTTGGAGATGGTGGCATTGACAAAAGGCAGGAGTCAGAGCTGGACATGGCAGAGTTAAAGATGTTAAGATTTACACTGGGAGTGACGAAGATGGACAGAATTAGGAATAAGTGTATCAGAGGGTCAGCTCAGGATGGACAGTTTAGAGACAAGCCAGAGAGGCGAGATTGCATTGGTTTGGACATGTGCTGAGGAAGGATGCTGGGCATATTGGGAAAAGGATTCTAAGGATGGAGCTGCTAGGTAAGAGGAAAAGAGGAAGGCCTAAGGTAAGGTTTATGGATGTAGTGAGAGGACATGCTGGTGGTTAGTGTGACAGAGCAAGATGCAGAGGACAGGGAGAAATGGAAACAGATGATCTGCTGTGGTGGTCCCTACTGGGAACAGCTGAAAGAAAAAGAAGATATATTTTTATGTACATAGTCAGAAATATCAATTTACCATTATGCTAACTTTCAGTATCTCAAGCACAGCTCAGAATGACATACCAACCCACTAAAATGCTGAAACATGAATCGCTACATATCACAAAAGAAAATATAGAGTATCCCTTTACAGTTGCTAACTACCAAGTACACTAACTAAAAGGTCCACATTGAAACATAAAGCATACACACTACAAATACCACTAGCAAAAGCCAGACAAACAATTTTCCTTTCAGACTGCACAAATACACTCTCTCTCACACACACACACACACACACACACACACACACACACACACACACACACACACACACACACACACACACAAAAACACATATATACAAATCCTCCCCACATAAGTCACTGTGTGTGTGTGTGTGTGTGTGTGTGTGTGTGTGTGTGTGTGTGTGTGTGTGTGTGTGTGTGTGTAGTTAGAAAGGTATACACATATACTAACTTTATAGTCACACAACCATGACCAAAGGCAAAACATCGAAATGTTACTAACTCACGAGATCCCACTACAGTGAGGAAAAGGGAAAATTTCCCGATCCACTGTGTACTGCAATCTCCATTCAAAAGCTTTGGGTTTTCAAAACTCGATCATCATATTGTCTCAACCATATCAATTTTGAGTTTCTGAAAACTCGAACAACTGATAGGAACCCATAAAAAAAAAAATATATATATATATATATATATATATATATATATATATATATATATCTGGGTTCACTTTAAAATCTTGAAAGCTCAAAATACTGAGAACTCATAATACTGAATCTCATAACATCAAAAAACATACAGGACACCAGCACTGACTATATTACAGCAGAAAAACACAGAGAAACATATTATCTTTTGCAATTATTAAAAAAAAAAAAAAAAAAAACACTAACCATATATATGCAGGGGGCAAGCCCCCTTGCACCCCACAGCCCCCACACCACCTGCTACTTAAATATATCAACCTCGAGATCGCACTTCACTACACTAAGATCAGTTATGTTGTAGTATAGTACATTAAAAGGGAACATGACTAAGGTTACAACAGGCAACCATGAAGCATGTAATGGTATGTTTGCCATTTACTTCTGTGAAGTGCGATCTCGGAGTTGATATATTTAAGTAGCAGGGGGTATGGGGGGGTGCAGTGTAGAAGGGTAATATGTTTCTGTATGTATTTCTGCTGCAATATAGTCAGTGTTGGTGTCCTGTATGTTTTTTGATATTATGAGTTTTCACTATTTTGAGCTTTCAAGATTTTGAGATTCAGGATTTTTGAGATTCAGGATTTTCAGCTTTCAAGATTTTGAAGTGAACCCATATATATTAACAAGGGTTGGGAAGGTGGCCTAATGGTTAAAGTGTTTGCCTTACAAACACAAGGTGCAGGGTTTGAGTCTCACAAGGGATAATTGGCTAGGCTTAAAAATGGCTCGCAAGGGCAGTTAGCCTTATATATATATATATATATGTTTGTGGTACTTTTGAATGAAATGCTCAAATATCAGCTTCTGTTTCATCATCAGAAGGAAATGGTTGACAGGTGTATGAGATCACAAATCCTTGGGATTGCGTGATATCAGAGTTAGTATATATAATTACAAGGTGGGGGGGTGCATGGAGCTTGCCCCTGCAAAAAATTAGTTTTTTATTTTACATGCTCTGAGGTTAATCCTCAAAGTACATGCAGTAGCTCATCGACATTTTGTTTTGATGTTAAGGCATTGATGTATCAGACGTTTAGCATTTAAAACCTTGATGTAAGATAATCTATCCATATCTATCTGTATATGTATATAGATATATAAACAGATTCATAATCTACTTGTCTATAACTATAACTATATATATATATATATATATATATATATATAGATATATAAATAATCAAAATAAAATAAACATATAAACAGACACACATACATATATATATATATATGTATATATATATATATATATATATATATATATATATATATATATATATATATATATATATATATATATATATATATATATATATATATATATATATACATATATATATATATATATATATATACATACATATACTTGGGTCTATATTACAATGTCGAACTCACAGGAATCCGAACATTGTAATATTGAACCCAAATGTTCAAAACACGGAAATAGCGGAGCCACGGACGGTTGGCCATTTCCTCCACTGTGGTGCAATCTCGGAGTTGGTATATTTAAGTAGGGGGTATGGAGGGCACAGCCCCCCACATTAGGGGGTGTGGGGGTGAAGCCCCCAGATTAGATTAAGTTTAAAGTGTATGTGTTTTTTTTTTTTTTTTTGTATTGGAACAGCAATTTTTCCCTAGGAAAAAAATCACTGTTCTGTGTGTTCGTACTTTTTTGGGTTTTGAACTTTACAGTTCGATATTACATTGTTCTGACTCTTGTGAGTTTGAGAATGTAATATAGACCCTATATATATATATATATATATATATATATATATATATATATATATATATATATATAGAGAGAGAGAGAGAGAGAGTACACCGTGCGCCACAATAATGCTCCAGTTTGAAAAAGACAACATTGTTATGCACTTCTCAGCACCGTTAACCTCTAGTGTCATACTACAGGATAACAGCAGCCAGTCCTGGCCACAACAGAATAGCAGCAAGAAGCTAATTCAGCTTTAAAGCTGCTACATACAAAGCTATATTAGAGTTAAGCATCTTTTAGCTATTTTAATGCCTTTTCTTCATCAGAGGATTACTTTACTTCTGGGTTCTGCCTTTGTGGCAGCACTTAAGTGTTTCATGAATTTCAGAGCTGCATAACATATTATGGTCCTACACTTTTTTCTGTAGATAGTAAGATCAGAGCAGTTTAAGTCCATTAACTGCAATAATTATGATCAGGCTTTAAATAACTCATTTATTCTCAACATGGATGTCAGGATTCACCTCTTCAGCTTTACTTGGCTTCACTCAAGGTGAATGTATTGACATACGTGTCTGGAACACATAACAAGTTGGTTATGATGTGAGACCTGTGCATAATGCTTGGACACGTGTGACTGACAGTTATAGCTGCTATCACTGTGTATCAAAATTACAGTGAAAAAGCAACTGTTAGAATTTGCTGTTTCATTGTCAAAGCCTTTTTCACAGACCCCTCACATGTATCTGCTTCTTAAATATGCTCAAAATTGCTGTTTCTCAGAAATGTGAACCTGTCAGGATACCATTATCTCTGTCTTTAAATGCATGTCAAACAGACTACACATCTGTGATCATACATTGGAATGTTGAAAACAAATAACTTGCAATTAAACCTGGCATGCAGCGAAAGAAACAGAGACGGACAGAGATTTACAAGAGAGAGAATTTCTCTACAGCTGTTTGATGACTTAAACACACCGATTTCTGTTCAGCAATTTTGAATTCCCCAGATGTTTTTTTTTTTCTGTAAAACTACACTGTCCTTGTGGTTTCCATTTGTATACTGCACTGATTTAAAGACCTGCTGTTTTTATTTCTTTTTGTCCACAGCAGTATGACCATGCAGCTGGCATATAAAAATAACGAGGCAATGAAGGGTGGAGGGGATACAGAAGGGCTTGCCCCTGCAAAGGGTGTTTTTATTGTTTTGTACAGCAGGTTGTGACAATACCCGTTTATTAGTTAGTGAGTCACCCAGACCCTATTTCATGGATTTCAACAAACAAAGATCTTTCCCAATAACCTTTAAATGTTTCCAAAACTTCAAGATTCACATTTACAAAATAACCTTAGCTTACACATTCCACAATTTATTACATTCAAGCTTTTCATTTAAAATCATTTTGTGACATTTAAACCTACAAAAATAAATATCATTTAAAAAAGTGAATTAATATAACCAACTACTAATATAATTGCTGAGCGTGCACAACTAAATCATTTTAATGTCTTGTTTTTTGGTTCTGGTTTGATAGTTAAGAATTCATTCAAACCTGGAAGAATATTTGCTGATAGTTAAACTGTCAGAATAGTTTCCTTCTGCCCAACGGGAGTTCCTGATCCCTCCCAGAGAAGTATACCTTCTCCAACGCATAACTCAAACAACTTTTGTAATTTGTACATAAAGTAGAATGCTTATACAGTTCATTATTTGCATACACATAATCCTGAGTTTTTTGATGGATTATCATTTTCTTGCACAAAAAAATGCATTACAGGAACAACAGGCAGTAGTGTACACCATATTGTTGCTGTTACAGTTAAAATTCATATCAGCCGCATGTATTTTACAGAATCATCTCTACATGGCCAAGTGACTTTTTATTGAATTTGTATAAGGTACAATCGCATTTTTGAATGTAAAGTTAGTAGAAAGTTAAGGTTACTGAAATGAGTTTTTTTATGTTGGACGTGTAAGGGATTTTGTTACATGGTTTACTTGATAGTATTTTGTAAGTTTGGTTAATGACATAAAGTTCAGTAGTGGCATTAAGTGCTGAGTAGTGAGTGGATTACTAAAACACTGTTTTACTTATGTGCTTTTTTCTTCTGCCTTTATTTTTTATTGTAAGATCAATGAATAATGGAGATTGGGAATGCAAGTGGAAGATTTCTTCAGACATCTTTGAAAATGTAGGTTTACTGCCAGGGATAGTTAGATAGTGAGTCACTCAAGGTACATCATTGACCATATTAACCAGCTAATTAGGCCTCTTGTGAAGCTCATATTATATAGGATAGTGGGTGTTATCCTGGTTTTCTCTTATGAGTTATAAGCCCTCAAGATAACACATCCACAACGATACGTTCTGTTTTGTACAAGTGTGTGGGATGTGTTTTATTTTGGCCTGTGCATGTTGTAGTTTCTCTTTTCTCTTTTTATCCACAGTCATAGTACACAGTCATTATCACATGATGTCTGCAGCTCAGCATCTTAATGTGTATGTGCAGACAAGCCCAGTCATCAAAACACAGACACACGTACTCACACACACACACACACACACACACACACACACACACACACACACACACACACACACACACACTCCATAGTTCAAGGTAGTCAAACTGCTATGGTCATGCTCTCTCGTGAAACTCAGTAAACCAATGCATATTACTATCATCTATGGTACTGTTACTGAGACCTTGCATACCTGTGCTTAAACTACTGAATGAAGTTGAACCCCTGCTTACACAAACATGATCATTAATTACATCCTCTTGTATGACTATGGCTGTACACCTTAGATGTTTTACTGTGTCAAATGAATTAATAAATACATAACTAGCTGCCACACAGCTTAACTGCTATCAGAACAGAGTATGCAACTCACTGCCCCTTAACACATACACATATGCATACCTCACAAACTCATAGCTCAGGAATCAAGGAGAAAGCTAATACTAATGGTAGACAAAGGAGCAGAATCAGGGAGAGTTTCTGACTTTGCATACTTAGAAACTTGTTACAATAACAGGCGTTGCATTAGCATGTTATCTGAAGGATAGTGCATCTGAAACGTAGATGTTTCCCACCATTATTTAGTGTCTGCAGTGTTCATTGGTTTTGTCAGAAAAGCCACAAACTTTACCAGGAACAGACTAAAATGTTGTTGTCTTTCGGCTTTGCCTGGTTAGGGGTCGCCCCAGCAGAACTCCAGTCTGCTAATGATTGGCAGTAGATTTTCACGAATGCCAAGGTGCCAGCTCGACGTTCAACCTTCAATGAAGGCATGCCCATTTAAGTATGTCTTTCGAATGCCCACCCAACCGCGGGGAGGACATGCAGACTCCACACAGGAACAGACTAAAATATCAGACAAAAAAACTGAGACATTCTGTGAAATCAGAGAAAAATAGAAAGCATCTATTTCACCCACACATGCATACAGACATACATACGTGCATACATACATATGTGAGCGCACACACACACACACACACACACACACACACACACACACACACACACACACACACACACAGACATACTCACACACACATACACACATTTAAATAATTTAAGTATTTAGCTGGCAACAGCAAGCAAAGTGCCTGTAAGAAAAAAAAACTTGCTCCTGCACGTGTGCTTTTGCAATCCCATGTCCCACTGCTCCCTTTTGCAATCCCATGTCCCACTGCTCCCTACATTTCCTCATTGTGGTGATCTTCATTGCCAGGTGTCAGTTACCACACTGTGTCTCTCTAAGTGAAGATGTAAGAAATACTGAAATAACCACTGCTTATCCAGGAAACACCAGCGATAACCACAATGACCACAGCCTGAATAAGTTCAGTAATCCAAAACCAAAAAGGAGCAGGCACGCTGAAGTAAAAAGAGAATTTAAATTCTCTTTTTACTTCAGCGTGCCTGCTCCTTTTTGGTTTTGGATTACTGAACTTATTCAGACTGTGGTCATAGTGGTTATCGCTGGTGTTTCCTGGATTAGCGGTGGTTATTTCAGTTTGTCTTTTTTGTATTTGAAGTGGTTTTGGAATTTTTAAGATGTAAGACATGTCCTTCATCTCTCAAGTGGCAGAACATGTAATGTGGTGCAACATTCTTTGTTTTTCATGTATCAAGCATCTAGTATAAGGAAGAATAGCTGAACCTGATGAAGACAAAGTCATAAGAATGCATGCACACTTTAGTGTGTTACAATCACCACTGCAAGCAACATTAGTGAAAATCTGTCCTGATAAGCAACATCATCATTGCATTCAATAGATATTTCAGAGCAGAGTAGAACAAACTACAGTATAGTACACAGCAATATAGTACAGAAGAGCAGCTTATATTCTTTGTCTTTTATTTCATACAAATTGCACTGCATAACAATTTCTAAATAATAAACAGGTAAAGGGTTAGCAGACGTATCCCTCTAATTAATTCTTACTTTCATACTTATCCTGTACAAAGTAACATCTGAATTAATGTTCAGTGTTGCAAATAAAGTAAGTTCCAGTGATAACAGCTCATCCTGGTTGTTCTTACTGTAGTCCCCATTAGTGTTTATTATATAGTTCAAGGTGATGAAGCAGTTTAGCTGTTGTGTGACATCTGTCTTGTTATTGGACTATTACAGGAAGCTACAGAATGGTTCACAAAGCACGTCAGTCATATTTAGTCATGTGTGCCTCAGTCAATGGCTAATGGAAGTAAAACCTGATAGATAACTGAGGTGAACTCCCATGCCATGAAATTAAGCATCAGAGATACTTCAGGTGCAGCCAACATTGGGTAAGACAGTGATTCAGGTCGTAACCTGATATAGGTCCCCAACCATGTCCCAAGACTCAAACTCCACTTTCCTAAGCACCCTCGAGAATATTAGGGTCCAACCTAACACTGTCATGCTGGGTGACTTCAACTACCCCTCCATTAACTGGTTAAACTACTCATGTACCAATACACTTGCCCAACGTTTCCTGGAATTCATTAATTCCAATGCCCTGGACCAGCTTGTTCTTGTTCCCACTAGAGGTAGCAACATCCTTGACCTGGTCATTGCTAACATGGGTGACCACTGCTCTACACCAATAGTCAACTCCTCCCTGGTTAGATCCGACCACAAACTAATCACCTTGGAAATCCACACCCCAAACCACCCCCACACCCCACCCCCGCAAAGGTAACCACCATGAAAAACTTCTCCAAAGCTAACTCTGGGCTCCTAAAAACAGAAATGGCTAACTACACGACACCCATGCAAATGGAGAATAATTGCATGACTGCCAAATCATACACCAATGCACTGTACGAACACGTACACAAATGCATAGATCTCACCATACCCAATATAACAAAAATGCTCGCCTCCAAAAAAAGGAAGCCAATCTGGTGATCCCCTGCTATAAACAAACTACAATAGAAGGAGGAAACTGATGTGGAATAAGGTGAAGTCCCAAGATTGGAAAAAATTCCTTATCAGCCTCAACAAAAAGTTGAGATCCCTCATAAAATCCTCTAAAGCTAGCTATGAAAACAGAATTGCAGCAGATAGTAAAGACAGCCACAAGGCCTTCTATAGTTATGCAAATAATCTCCATGGCAATACCCAGATTTGCTTTGAGTTACTGCACAGTGGTACCTCCTATACTGAGCCAACAGATATTGCCAATGTACTGGCCGACCGATTCAGAGCCAACTTTACCCCCCCCCCCCAAAGGACCAATAACAATACCAGTAGATTGCCAGGCACCCAGTATTCCTGCTGCACAGGTTAAAAGAGCACTATCCAAGGCCAAGAATACAACTTCTATGGGACCTGACAATATCCCTGGCTGTGTTCTACATGAACTACAGATTGAATTGGCACCTCACCTGTGTGCCCTGTTCAATCATAGCCTCAACGCAGGCTTTCTCCCTACCAAGTGGTGCACTGCTACAGTCATCTCTCTCCACAAAGGAGGAGTGACTACAGACCATGGAAACTATCGCCCCCATTAGCCTGATGAGTCTGATATGCAAAGCTATGGAACACATCATTGTGGACTTAATAAACAAGGATAGAGGAAATCTTCAAACTCTGGATCCCACACAGTGTGGTTTTGTTAAAGGTAGATCATGCCTTCTCAATTTGGTCAACTTCTTTGAATCAGTCACCAGAGCTGTGGCAAGGTGGTTCATACAGTCTACCTTGATCTGGCCAAGGCCTTTGATACCACTCACCACTCAGGAATTATAGAAAAGCTCACTAAGCTAGGCATCAACCCCTATATCACTAGGTGAGTTGCAAATTGGCTCACAGATAGAAATCACAGTGTGAAAGTAGCCGACTCCAAGTCAGACTGCTGACCAGTCATGAGTGGAGTCCCACAGGGTTTGGTCCTGGGTCCTCTCTTGTTTGGTTTCTAGTTCTCTGAAGTTCAGGCCAACACAAAGGGACTCTGGCTGACAAAGTTTGCAGACAATTGCAAGTTGGGAGCTATTATTAACACCTCAAGTGATGTTGACATCCTACAGAAAGGCCTCACTGAGACCAACGACTGGTGTCAGAACCATGGCCTTAAGCTCAATGCCAAAAAATGTTTCGTCATCCCCTTTGGGAAAAACCCAGTTCCCATGAATTACCACATTGATGATAGTCCACTGAACACAGAAGACATTATAAGAGATCTACGAACACAGGTTAACAGCATCCTTTCTTTTGACCACCACATTGCCACTGTGGTCAGAAAGTCCTTCTATGTGGCACATCTCATTGCTAAGGGTTTTGCATCCAGGAAGAAAGAGGTCATTGTTTCCCTCTACCCTTTCCTCTTTAGGCCAGTCATCAAGTACAATGCCTCATTTGGTGTGTAAATCACTGGACACCTGCAACAACTGGAGAGGCCACAAAAGTACCTCACAAAGAGGATCCTAGGCCTGAAACACTTGTCCTATATGGACAGACTCAAAAAACTCCAACTATTCTCTGTCTCATATCGCCTACTTAGAGGCGATCTCTGCTTGACTTACAAAGCCATGTCTGACCCATCTCTGTTAGAAATGCTACATCTAAAGAAATCCCAATCCTTCTGCACCACATGCTTCATAGACCTCAACCGCATTACCAGAATCAACAGAACAAGCTGGAGGGACAGGTTCATAACCCAGACACTGCCCATGCTATGGAATAGACTTCCCATGCATGTCAAACAGAGCACCTCACTGGCCCTCTTCAAGAGAAATCTTGATGAGTGGATAGGAAATAGAAAATTCACCCCGGGATCACTCCAGTGGCTCTACTCGGCACAGGCACTGGAAACTAAGGTCGGGTGGCACAATGCCAGGATAATCCTATGAGCTAGGCTTGTAAAGGCTCCAGGGCCATTAGCCAAGTACACACCTATGAACCTATGCATCAGTGTCACACATTGCTGTCCTACTGTCTGTTGAATATTTCACAGCACAGCAGATGCATATGCATTCTTGTCTTAGGTTCACAGATTCATAGGTATATACTAGGCTAAAGACCATAGGGTCATAGGATCATAAGAGATTACTAGGCTATCAACCTGGAGGTCATTTTAAGCCTAGCCATTTCAACCCAATGTAATACCATAGAGGTACTAGTCAATACCCAAGACTGCATTTAGCGATGACTGCCAATGTTCAGGAGGGTTGTGGGTGCTATCCCCTGTAACAATTTATGGTACCCCATCCACTCATCCAGGTTCCTCTTGAACAGTGTCATAGATATGCTCTGTTTCACATAAATTGGTAGCCTGTTCCAAAGACACGACAGTCACTGGGAGATAAATCTGTTCCTCCAGCATGTCCTATTTAAGTCACATGTTATTTAAGTCCCTGGAACAGGTAGTCCTAGACCCATTTGATTGACAGAAATGCAGTAAGTTCATTAGGTTTGGGTCTTGGGTTGCTCTGTAGGACAGGCATATGTTTCCCCTAAGAAGTCTATATGATACAGAGTATAGTCACAGGGAATTTAGTTGTTCTGTGTAAGACACATGCTGGATGCCTTGATCTTCTTTGTTAGAAACCTCTGAAGTTTCTCTAATTGCTTTTAAGTGCTTAATATGGTACATACCAAATGGGGCATTATACTCAATTATGGGCCGGATAAGTGCAGAGTATAGGGGGTGTTATAACTTCTTTTGCTCTTGAGGTTATGCCTTTACTAATTAAGTGTGCTATATAAAAAGCTTTCTTTACAATGGTAGACACCTGGTGGTCGAAGTTAAGGTCGCGATCAACCTGTGATCCCTGATCCCTTACTACTTCATGGGTATTTAGGGTATTGTTACTGATTTGATAGCGTGAAGGGCATTGTTTGTGCCAAAGGAAATGATGAGGCATTTCTTTGCATTCAGTTTGAGACCGTGACTAATACACCAGTCGTTGGTCTGTGTGAGACCATCCTGGAGTATACTGACATCATTTGGGGATTCAATGATTTCACATAGTTTGCAGTCATCTGCAAACTTGGTCAGCCACAACCCTTTAGTTTTGACTTGAACTTCTGAGAAGTATATACCAAGTAGTAGGGGGCCCAGCACTGACCCTGTGGCACCCTGCTGGTAACAGGTCTACTGGTTGATGTGGAGTCACCCACTTTGATAGTGTGTGTGTGTCCGGTTTGTGAGCCAGTTGGCATCCTATCCTACAACGAGGACCTTTATAAGTCTAGCCAAGCAACCCAACCTAATTGCATCTCCTGGTAACGTGTGTCTTAATTGGTGGGGTATGTTTATTGGGGGGGTAGGTTAGTTAGAAGGATTATGTTACTTTCACTTAGGAGGCTGTGAAATAGTTAAGTTGGGGACTGTTTTAGTTAGTGAATGCTTACTGTTGGCCTCAGACTATAAGTGACATGAGGGCTGGCCCAGGGATGAATTTATTATTACCCATCCAATATTACTTAGGGAATGTTTACTGTCAGCCTCAGTCTATAAGAGATGTGGGAGCCAACCTGGGGATGAATTTGTGATTTCTCATCAAATAGTCAAGGTTACATTTGAATAGAGTTAAGGATGAATTCTTCTTCGCATGGATGGAAGGGGTATTACAGAGCATGGGGATCCTTTGAGGCACATATCTGTCTCACCAGGATGTTCTATTTATGTCGAAAACAAAGTTCACATCCCTGGATCTAGTGTTCCTAGTGCTGCTCTTTTTGCAAATGTGCAAAAACACTACCAGGGCTTGATATGATGCTTTTTCATCCAAGCAGAGATTGTCTCTCAACAACCTGTAGAAGACCGAATATAGTGACAGGGCTCTAAAGCAATCTGTATAGGACAGTGTGTTAATACATTGGATTCTCTTATTGAGGAATCTCTGTGATCTTTCCAACTGTTGCATATGCCTAGTCAGGTAAATGCTGAAGGGGAGAAATGAGTTTTATATTTAATGGCAGTGTTCTTTCTTCATTTTTCTATTAACTCCAAGAAGGCTGTGTTTGCCGAGGTGCTAGAGTATTTGTTTTTTGTGTGTTATTAAATTCTTAATCTTTTTTGCTGTATGCAGTTTGTATTTCACTGGCCAAGTGTTTTTTTTTCTGATATTTTATTTTTGGTTGTTTATTTGAGTGTGGATTTATGGCCAGTGATCCATCTTTACAACTGCCATGCATCTTCCCTGACGACCCTTTGGACTCTACACAGAGAAATATCGAGCAGAATAATTTGTCAACTAGGGACTGCTCCATGGAGGGCATTTTGGTAGCTACAATCATGGAGTCTGTAAGGTCCTGGGAAAGGCTGCTGGAAGAAGGCTGGAATAGGAGATCAAGTAATCGCTTCCAAGGAGTGGGCAGAGTTGAATCTGCACAACTTTCTCTGGACATTCATGGTAACACTGATTCATTGGAAAAGTTACTTATAAAAGAGAATATTTTGCATTTTAACATTTTGAGCTTAAAAAGGTACTTAGACCTCAATATTACACCATGAGGTTTAAGGTTTGTTAAAAGCCCTACTACTCCATTTGATACTTCTGATACCATGAATGTACAGTTTGAGGCCAGATGGATTGCTGCAGCACACAAGTGTACGAAAGAATGGCTCCAAATCCTGATAGAGAGAGACATTATTAAATACAGCAAAATCAGGGAAGAAATCTCTGCATCATGTTTCACTCTATCTGGTTAACTTGGCATCAACCGTTTTGAACAGTTGCTTTTTTCTTTCAATGATAAATTAGAAGAAGCATCGGGTGATGTTATTAAAAGAAAAATTAATAAATTAGAGCTAGATCTCCGGGATTACAATTCGGGGAGAGCCTTTAAGAAGTCAACCAATCAGAATGATTGAGGCAGTAATAAAGTTACTTCCAGTAAATGGAAAAAGCAGGTGAACGTCTCCTTTGTATCCTCTGAAGCAACACACGGCATAGGAGAGTTGGAAGGTGAAGAGAGTGCTTAGCCTTCATTGCCACAGCCTAAACAACCAAACTATTGGAAGGATAATTGTTATGGTCCAGGGAGGTACGGAAAGTATAATAAGAATAGAGAATATAATAAGAATGGAAAGAGAACACATTATGAGGGAAATAAAGATGGACAGTTCTTTAAATACAACAATAAGAAAACTAGATATTGATTTAAAACATGTTTGTTGTATTGTTGTATAACTAAACAAACTGCTGTGAAGGATTTTAATAATTTAATTATGAATTTATTAGATATTTGTCTTTCTGACCCTGAGCTTTCAGTTTTACAATGTGGGCTGAAGTTTGTACCAATGGCCCTTCCTAGAAAGCATATTTTACAGACAGAACTTTTTCAACTTTTCAGAATGTTGCATTTATTGGACTTCTTTGAATCTAAGAAAGAGACTTATGAGGACATTATGTCTAATATATTTGAAGATGATGATGATAAATGTGATTTTTTTTCTTGTAATTCTTCTCTTGAATATTTAGACAATATAAATGCTTATTGTCTATTAGATACTTCAACTGTACCATATGAAGGTAAGTGCATTACTTATTTTTCAAATGAAGTCATACAGCAGTTTTCTATTATAGTTAAATATGCTTTAGAAGTTAAATTACAGGAATTCTTTGCAGAAAAAGATAAAGTGCAATACAATTTAACTAAAAATGAGTGGAATGCACTACTAAATTTAAGTAAAAGATGGGATATAGTCATTAAACTGTCGGGCAAAGATCAGAAGATTGTGGTTCTCCATCATACACAATATTTGAAAATGTGTATGGACCACTAGTCTGATGAAAGTGTTTACAAAATTGTGGGGGAGAAAAAATATTATAAGGCTACTGATAATTGTAAAGAATTAATAGACAAAGGTTATAGGTTGGGCTACATTATGAAACAAGATGTAGACGTAAAATTTAAAACAGAAGGTAGTTCTTTAGCTAAATGTTATGGTCTGCCCAAAATTCATAAAAGTTTGGTTTCCCCTCCTGGTAACCCAATAGTAGCAGCTGAAAAATATCTTTTACATAGTATAGGAATAATGTGAAAAAAAATGTTTGTTATTGAAGTTAAAAGCCTTTATAACCGTATTTCATATGTGGTGGGCTTGGAAGCTTTAAGATTTTTTTCTTGGTGCAAGTCCAGTGACTGATTATGTTAATGAGTTATTATATTTTAGTTTAAATAATAATTTTTTTGAGTTTCATCAATGTATTTATTACCAGGTGCATGGGGACGGCTATGGGTGCATCCTTTGCACCTATGTATGCTAATTTAGTTATGGGTTTATTTGAAGTTGAGTTTTTGTATAAGTTGCATTTTTTTAGAAAATTTGTAGTTTTATATTATAGATTTATTGATGATTTGATTTTTTTTATGTAAGGGGAGAACATTTGGTTGAGTCCTTTGTGGAGGACCTTCAAGGTAATCACTTTGGCTTGCAATATGATGGCTTACAAACAGAGAAAGTTGTAATTTTCCTAGATTTAGAGCTAGATGTTACTGGTAATAGCATTAATACTAAGATACATAGGAAGTTGGATGATGTAGTGCATTTTTTGGATAGTAAAAGTTGTCATCCCTAATGTATTAAATCCTTTACCATATAATGAATTGTTAAGGGTTAGTAGCCTATGTAGTAGCCCTGAAGTGTTACAGGGTAAGATAATACAAATGTGTATTGTCTTTAAACAAAGAGGCTATAGAGAAGAGTTAATTATACAATCCTTAAAAAAGTTATTTCAACCACAGGAAAATACATGTAATTTTGTTAGTAGAAACAATATTTTTTTAGGTAAAGGAGATTTTGAGTCAAATAAGTTAATGGGGGGGGACATTTATTTTGTCACTGTTTTTAATGTTTTTAGCCAAGAAGTAGTCAATATTATTAAATACTATTGAGCTTTTCTTTTTAAAATAAAAAATAGTGTCAGAAACCTGTATAAGCGTCCCCTAATATCATATAAAAGAGGTAGAAATGTTAGGATATGGTGGTCCATAATCTATTTATCCCCCCTAGTGGTATTTTGGGTAGGTTATTGGACAGCTGGGGGACAAGCCCCTGTGTTAAGTGTTCAATATGTAAATACATGGTGAGAGCTTTTGAAAAAATTAATGGGGTGAAATATTGCCTCTCAGCATCCTACACTTATGTCACAAAAGGAGTAATATATGTGCTTTCTTGTCCCTGCAGTCTCTTTTATATAGGGGAGACTAAAATAACCTTTATGAGACTGCAGAAGCTACTCAATGCTAGATATCTAAACCTCAAAATGAACTCTCTCGAAGCACTCCTAAAAATGGAGAACATCATCTGTGCAGTAACTGAGACCTGGTTCAAGGCTCCAGACAGCAACCCTGCAATACCAGGCTACAACTCTTACCACACTTTTCGGCCAACAAACCAAGACCGAAACACTAAAGATGGAGGAGTGTCTATATTCACCAAGGATATTCACTCCTCCAGGCTAGTTGCCCAACACAATGCATCTGAAATTCTCCAGGTGCAACTAACACTAGGTAAGACTGCAATCCAAATTCTAGCTTGCTACAGATCCCCCGCCATGCCCCAAGATTCTCACTACACCTTTCTAAACATACTGGAAAATATTAAGATACAACAAAACACCCTAATACTGGGTGATTTCAACTAGCCTGCCATTAAAAAAAAAAAAAGGACAACATTAATAGTCTGGCTTTAGCTGAATTGAGATGGATCCTAAAGTTTAATGCTCATAATTTTCCTGGTCTAAACACTTCTGTATCCATCAAGCCCATATTAAAGAATAGAAAACATTAAAGTCAATATTAAGTTTTATAATTATTATATTTATCTACACTGTAATTCTGTTTGCAATATATCATTTGATTAAAGCACCTGAAGTTAAATATAAATAGATATATATTATATATTTGTTTATATATAGGTTTATGTTTTTAAATAAGGCAGCTGATTCTCTGAAATGATATTCCTTGTAACTGAAGCCATTGATACTTTAAGTACAGATACTAATGTATTTATATATATATATATATATATATATATATATATATATATATGCTGCTACAGTCTAACTGAGTTTCTTATTGAAACTGAAATGAAGTAATTGGCGTCATCATATATATTATATAATTTAAATATCAGAGTTATTTTAAAAGATGTACCTTTCATAACAGCACTATATTCATGGTTCAATTTTAAAAGAAAAAATTTTTTATAATTTATATATCAATGTCAGATATTTTCGCTCTCAATGATTTTAAATGAACACTTTTGTTTTTGTAGGTTTGTCGGAGATCTTTCCCGCTCTTGCAAATTTTATACCTATAAGTGTGAAAATACAGTTTCTATATAATTAATTACTGATTGATGCAACTAATTAAATGGGGTTGGTTCTTAATTGTTATATTATTTAAACTATGTGTGTGGGGGTTATCATTGTCTGAGGAAAGCGTATGTGACCACCACAAAGCTTACTTACCCACTGTGTGTTTTTTTAGAGAAGAGAGATTTATACAATTACTACGCCTATGACCTACTTTTTGGATTATTTTGACTTTTGCTTGCTGCTATGCTTACATGTTTAGCCTGCCATTAACTGAGAAAACTACTCAGGTACTAACAACTTTTCCCAACGGTTCTTGGAATTCATAAATTCCAGCGCCCTGGATCAACTAATCCATAGTCCCACCAGGGGCTCCAGTATCCTAGACCTGGTCATTACTAACATGGGAGATAGATGTTCCACAATAATGGTCACCCCCTCATTGGTCAAGTCTGACCATAAGCAAATCACCCTTGACAGCCACAACCCACCCCCACCCCCCAGTAAGGAAACCTCCATAAAAAACTTCTCCAAAGCCAACTTCATGCTATTCAAGTCAGAAGTGAAAAACTTCATGACACCCATGCAGACGGGAGCTGAAAGTGTGACTGCTGAATCCTACACTAAGGCACTGTATGAGCACATCCACTCGTGCATAAATCGTGTCATCCCAAATAGAACCAAGACACTGTCCTCCAAAAAAGAAAGCCAATTTGTTGGTGCCCTGCCCTAAACAAACTATACAACAGAAGGAAGAAACTGTTGCAGAAAAGAGGAAAATCCCAGGATACAAAAAACTCCCTTACCTGCCTCAGTAAGAAGCTGAGATCCCTCATAAAATCCTCCAAAGCTAGTTATGAAAATAAAATTGCCAAAGATTCCAAAGACAACCACAAGGCATTCTATAGTTATGTCAAGAATCTAAATGGCAATGCTCAGATCTGCTCTGAGCTACAACAGAATATAATTAAATATACTGATCCCAAGGATATTGCCAATATCCTGGCAGATCAATTCAGTGCCAACTTCACCCCCCTCTCACTCCCTAAAGGGCCCATCTCAATACCAAAAGATTGCCAAATTCTGGTAATCATGGCCACACAGGTAGAAACTGTACTCTCCAAAGCTAAGAATACAGCATCCATGGGACCAGACAACATCCTGGGCTGTGTACTACATGAACTACAAAATGAACTGGCACCTCACTTAAATGTCATGTTTAATAATAGCCTCACCTCAGGCTTTGTGCCCACTGAGTGGTGCACAGCTTCAGTTATCCCACTCCACAAGGAGGGATCCACCTTGGATCCCGGGAACTACTATCCCATCAGTCTGATGAGCCTGATCTGCAAGGGCATGGAATGCATTATCATGAAACTTATAAGCAAAGACATTGGCAACCTTCAAACACTGGACCCCCACCCAGTTTGGGTTTGTGAAGGGCTGATCTTGTCTCCTGAACCTGATTGACTTCTTTGAATCAGTCTCCAGAGCTGTGGACGAGGGTAAAGTGGTCCACACAGCATATTTGTACCTCATCAAGACCTTTAACACCATCTCCCACTCTGGAATCATAGATAAACTTACTAAGCTGGGAATAAATCCCTTCGTCACTCGATGGGTTGCCAACTGGCTTACTGACAGAACCCAGAATGTAAAAGTAGCTGACTCTAAATCCAGCTCCAGACAAGTGACAAGTGGAGTGCCTCAGGGTTCAGCCCTGGAATCTCTCTTGTTTGGCATCTACTTCTCTGAAGTACAGGTCAACACTAAGGGACTCTGGCTAACAAAGTTCGCAGATGACTGCAAACTGGGAGCCATTATTGAATCCCCAAATGATGTGGATATTCTACAAAAGGGCCTTACAGAAACAGATGCTTGGTGCCAGGGCCATGGGCTCAAGCTTAATGCAAATAAATGTATAGTTATCCCTTTGGGAAAAAACATGTACCCATGAATTACCACATAGGTGGCAGTACAATAAACATCGAAAGTGTGATGAGAAACATAGGGACACAGGTGGGCAGTGTTCTCACCTTTGATAACCACATCACCACTACAGTCAGGAAATCCTTCTATGTGGCACACCTCATCACTAAGGGCTTTTCACCCAGAAAAAAGGAGGTCATTGTCCCACTGTACTCATCCTTCATTAGACCCATTATAGAGTACAACGCCCCATTTGGTATGTACCTCAAAAGACATCTGCAACAGCTAGAAAGGCTGCAGAAATATCTCACTAAAAGAATCACAGGCCTAAAGCAGATGCCCTATGCTGACCATCTAAAAAAACTCCAGCTATATTCTGTGGCATATCGTCTACTCAGAGGCAATCTCTGCTTAATATACAAGGTCATGTCAAACCTTGAGCTGTTGGTCATGCTCCACTTAAAGAAATCCCAATCCCTCAGAGCCACACGCTCCAGGGATATAAACCTTGTCATCACAATAAACAAAACATGCTGGAGGGATAGGTTCCTGACCCAGAGACTCCCCATACTCTGGAATAGACTGCCCATACATGTCAAGCAGGGCGCCTCCTTGGCCCTCTTCAAAAGAAATCTTGACGATTGGATGGGAGATAGGAAATTCACCCCAGGGATCACATCAGTCGCCCTGCTAGACAGGGGCCCAGGGAAGTAAATATTGTAGGAAGAAATAGCCAGGGAATTGTTATGGCTAGGCTTGTATAGGCCCTAGGGCCAATAGCCTACTACCAACCTGTGAACCTATGAACCTATTAGAGATATAAAAAATAAAAATGACAATCCAGTGGCTATGCACGTTAATTTGGTTCATGAGGGGGGGGCTTATGGATTTGAAAGTATGTATTTTAGAACAGGTTTTTGCAAGGGATGCTGTTGTATTAAAAGAATAAATTACTTTACAAAGAGGCAACTTTTATTCTTAAATTTGATACATTGGCTCCAAAGGGCTTAAATAAGGAGTGTAATTTGAAAGCCCTTTTGTAATTGAAGAGTTTTGGTTTGTTAATTATTTAATTGGTTTAAATGAGTTTTATATTTAGTGGCAGTGTACTTTCTTCACTTTGTATGAACTCCAAGAAAGCTGTGTTTGCCGAGGTGCTAAAGTATTTGTTTTTTGTGTGTTATCTTAATCTTTTTCGCTGTGTGCAGTTTGTATTTCAGTGGACAAGTGTTTTTTTTCTGATATTTTATTTTTGGTTGTTTATTTAACATGCTGAAGGGGACATTGTACTGAGTGATGGGCTTCATAAGGGATTAGTAGAGTGGTACTATAAATTCCTTGAACCTGAATGCAATACCCTTGCATATAAGTTGTGCAACATAGAATGATTTTCTTACTACTTTGGGAATGTGTTGATCAAAGGCCACATTACTGTCTACATATGTTTTCAGATCTCTAACTACTGGGTCATCTCTTAGGAGTGTCTTACAAATGGAGTGATTTGTCTAGTAGACGTTTTCACAAAAGGCACTATAATGCACTTCTTTGCACTGAGTTTTAATCTGTGACTTTGGCACCAGTCATTTGTCTCTGTTAGACCTTCTTGCAGGATGTTAGTGTCATGGGGGAATTTATGAAAGCTCCTAGTTTGCAATCATCTGTGAACTTGATGAGCCAAGGCCCTTGACATTAATGTTGACTTCTAAGAACTAGATGACAAACATTAGTGGGACCAGCATGGAGCCCTGTAATACTCCACCGATGACCTGCCTCTTGTTGGAGGTGATCTAAATAATCCCGACTTCTTGCATCCTATTTGAGCCAGCTGCCAATCTAGAGAATTATGAAGGGATTTATGCCTAGTTCAGTAAGCTTGTCCACAATACCTGAGAGGGATATTGTGTCAAATGCCTTAGCCAGATCTAGGTAGGTGGTATGCACCGTTTTCCATTCATTCATTGCCTTGGTTACTCTCTTAAAGAAGTCTATTAAGTAAAGTAGGTGTGACTTTCCTTTGACAAAACCAAAGTGGGATGGATCCAGCGTCGGCAGGTTGCCAATGTCTTTTTTGATCGTTTTCATTATAATTCATTCCAGGGCTTTCTATATTAGACTAGTCAGACTAATGCGTTTGTTGTTTCTGGTGTTGGTTGATTGTCCACCCTTGTGAAAGGGAATGACTGTTGCCATCCTCCATTCACTTGGTACATAATCTGTTTTGAGTCTGTAGCTGTTAAAGTGACTGAAGTGGCCCTGGTAGGTCATGTTTCAGACTATTTAGTAGGCAACCTGGGATTGTCGGGCCCCACTGAGGCTGTGTTTTTAGCTTTAGTGAGTGCTGCTATAACATGCTTTCTGCTAATTGTTAGAGGGTTATGCTGTTAGGGATTTCACAAGGGATGGCTGGGGGGAGTGGCTGGTGAAGTCTGAGTTGAATTTGTCAGCCAGCAAATTCACTATGTCACTCTGCTCTGTGAATGTTAGCCCGAGAAGCTATCTTAACCTCATAATTGGCTTTGTTGGATTTAAAGTTCTCTTAGTTTCCTGTTTAGTTTCTAATCTCCAACTGTCTTCATACCTATGTACCATCTGTCTACAAGTCCATCATTAGAAGATTGCCTTTGCAAACAAGAAGATGACCCTGATCCAGCTAATTCTCCACCACCCAACTTCAAACTACAACTAAATACAGACATTTTGGTCCGAGACTTAATCCTCAAAAAAGGCATATTAGTGCAAAACATATTAGTGCAAAACATATTAGTCTAGCTAGGTAACATGGGCAGCATGCAGCAGGCCAGAACTGGCAGTTGATAAGCCTACCTACCTTAATAATATAAATATATTGTAAGAAAGTTGCTTAGGGGCAAGAAAGTTGCTATAATAACATGTTTTGTTCTGTTATGTAGTTTTAATGATATTAAGTATGAAAGTCAAAGAAACAAGGGAGAAAGTTTAAAATATTTCTTGACGATATAAATTTTGAACATTTTTAGCTTAATATGTTTTGTGCTAGAATGCATTTTCTGGAGGGTATTTAGTTGAAAACTAAAATGTTATTTAATGACTCAAGTAGGAGGAAATCACATCAGGGGCAAAGTTTAAAATATCACTTGCTGTTATAAGCATGGAAAGTTACTAGAATAATATATTTTCACAACTATTTATTTTCTGAATGATGAGGTTTGAAAGACTAAAACTCAAATGTCTGCCAGCATTTAGATATGATTTGAAGCCAGTTGTGGGAGAATCAAATCAGTGACAAAGTTAAAAAGGTTGCTGTTAGAAACAGAAAGTTGGCAGAAGTGTGTTTTGCACTAATCTGCTTTGACTGATGGATATGAAGACTAGTTCAGAAACTCAAATGTCTGTCATTATTTAGTGACTTCAAGATGGAGGGTCACATGACATCAGGAATAAAGTGCACACTATGGCTTAATGTTATAAACTTCGAAAATTACTAGAATAATATGTTTTATAGTACTATGAATTTTCTGAAGGGTGAAGTCATAAACAAAAATATCTGGCATTATTAATGACTTCAAATTAGGGGAGATCACATCAGGGACAATATGTAAAACTATGGCTTGCTGTTATAAACTTAGAATGTTGCTGGAGTAATGTATTTTGCGCTAGCATGCATTTTCTTGGACAAAGTTTTGCTTGTCCTTCAAGTTGTCCTTTTTTTGTTCTTACATGAGGGTGTGCCAAATGAAGGTCTCTCCTTCAGCTGCAAATGACCTAGCTACTCCTCTGCATATAAGAAATAATAACTTAACAAATGATGAGCTAACATTAAAAGCCGGTGATCAGTGGCATATTTTTCAATATGAACTAGAGAAAATGTTCAACCTTTGACATTGTGTCATGAGCAGTTTTATGAGCTTAGTATATTTGATAAAGGGAATGACACAAATTATGTGATATCCAACGATAGTACCAAACAGACCTTAACTAAGCTTTAAATAAACTGTTAGTCTGGTTGAGATTAAATTTTGGGTGTTTTCTTATGCAGAATTAATGGGAAAACTATTCCTGTAGTGATGTGACCATTTAACAACCTGAAAAATCTTTAAATGCTTATTGATGACAAGTTTAGCTTCATAAAAAAAATGTTAGTAATATGAATGTGTCAAGATATAGATTGGGATTGTCACTGCTATTTTGCTTCTGTTGACAGAAAGAGCAGAGGGAAACTGATTCCTAGATGTCTCTTATTAGATGCTGTCTGGGGGACTTCCCAGATTGGTTGCAGTTTCCAAGGAAGCCTCTTCAGTCTAAATTTTTGGCATTAGCACCACTCAAAGCTTTATTGCTGAACTAGCTATCCAGTGCATCTACCAAGAGAAGACAACAACAAGTGTACTGATCCCTGCAACATTTGAGAAAAGACTACTGATCAGCAGTGCACCTGTGACCTACTTCCCAAACAGCATCTTGACATTACTGCAGTGAGCTTAGTCCTGTGAGAGATGGACAAGAAGAACTGCAGTGGAGCTGCAGTGGGACCATGGGTCTACATTATATGTTCGAAGAGACTTTTCTTTGAACATATAATCATCGACCCCTAAAGAGTGAACGCTCTAAAGCGCGAACAGCCATGTCCATGAATTTTTTCCTCGGAAAAAAAAGTCTTGGGGCCACACAAAAAACAAACAAACTTCAAAACCATAATCAAGTGAGGGGCTTTGGCCCCACATCCCCCTCGATGGGGGGGCACCCTTTAACTAAATATACCAACTCTGAAATCGCTCTATGTTGGGGAAAAGGGAAATTCTCAGTAACGGCCTACTGAATTTTTTCCCAAGGAAAAAATTTGTAGACATGGCCATTCGTGCTTTAGAGTGTTCGCTCTTTAGGTGTTGATGATTATATGTTCGATGAAAAGTCTCTTCTAACATATGATATAGACCCTGGGACCACCACTAGCAGTAGCCAAGTAGTTGTTAATAGTTGAATCTCTGTTAAAGATATTGCTCCTTCTAGTCTATCCTTGCGGTAATATATGAGATTATACAGTTAGTAACTTATCTAATCACACACGGGTCACTGTTGACATGGGTGCAGAGTCTGCTTTGACAACTTCTGTTGTCATTCTGCTTCCAGTGGGGACACAAATCACTCTTACTGACAATCCTTTACTGTTATCATGCCCTGATACAACTTTTGAGGAGTACAAATACTTACCAGCTTGCAGACACACACCACATATGTCAGTATGCAGCTAACCACCATATCATCACATCACAGCCACCCAATAATGGACCCACTTATAATGGAATTGTAAAAAAGCATTACCTTGGCCTCTAAGACACCACTTAAACTAACCTCAGCCAGTCAATACCACATTCAGAAATACTGCCTCAGCTGCACCTTCACCCACACTTGTGTTGCACTTATCACAAACTGCACTGATTTGGTTTCCTGAGGCTGTACCAACACATGGCATTGTACTAGTAGTAGGCAGCTTCATAGCCAAACACACAGATGTTCCATTCAGTAAGCTCAGCAGAGATATAATCACAGTCAACTGTCATTCTGGTATCAGGGTCCATGATGTGACCACAGTCTTCACATCCTTCCATAGCAGATATGAATATGGTCTCATAAATGTCCATGTTGGGCTGGGGGACCTTAGATGTCCCCCTATAGTGGAAATGCTGAAAGATATGGTTATGCTCCTCATGTATCGGTCTGAAGCAAGAAACACTCTTGTCTTCAGCATATCTTGCCATCTCCAAGAATAGGGTCATTCAAAGAGGCTCCAGTGTGTTTCAGCATAGGAGGTGTTGATTGACAGGCCACAGTATTTCTCCAGAGTTGACCTGAATATCTTTCCTCATGGATTCCACATACGGGCTAAGAATTTGTCTGCCACCATAATGCCCTTTTTTACAAAAAGTCTATCTGTTGGACATTTCAATATGGTAAATTCCAATATGAAAATTCAAAAAAACAGCCAGCACCTAGATTCACACTGGAAATATTTATTTTAGATCCACGATCATACCGGTTTCGGCATCAAGCCTTCTTCAGTGATATTGATCCATAATGCCAACTAATTATATATAGCCTAAGGTTAATTACATAATTAGCCAAAAATCAGTGAGGGCAACATTTAAAGCTATACATCACATATCTTTGTATTTAAATAATAATGAACTCCTAATACTGAATATATAAATACCCTAGATGTCAAATATTTTCCAGTAAAAATGTTAGTAAAATATTTGACATTAGATGTTTGGAAATTGTGGAACCAGTTGGGTCATTTATTTGGTGACATGTTCATGTAGTGCCTTTTATATAGGACAAACATCTAGACCGTTTAGAATCAGGATGTCTGAACATCTGAGTGATGTTAGGAATAAACATTTGTCCAGTGCCCTTTATACACATGTTTTGTCCCATAATAAAGCTAGATTTCAATTTCAAATTATTGATACCATTAGGGGAGATCACATTAATAAATCCGGTTGGCACAGTTTGCTTGATAAGAAAGAAAAAACATGGATCATAAGACTTGGTGGTTTGTTTTTTCCAGGTCTGAATGACCATTTATAAGTTGTGTATATTTATATGTATTATAAGATCTTTTATATATATATATATATATATATATATATATATATATATATATATATATATATATATTCTTTAGTTTGGGGCCTTTAAATGACATCTAGGGTATTTATATATTCAGTATTAGGAGTTCATTATTATTTAAATACAAAGATGTATAGCTTTAAATATTGCCCTCACTGATTTTTGGCTAATTATGTAATTAACCTTAGGCTATATATAATTAGTTGGTATTATGGGTCAATATCACTGAACAAGGCTTGATGCCGAAACCGGTATGATCGTGGATCTAAAATAAATATTTCCAGTGTGAATCTAGGTGCTGGCTGTTTTTTTGAATTTTGGTTTTGTTTTTTGGCCGTGGCACCGGCCCGTCATGCAAGTTTAGTTGCATGATTCCAAATTCCAGGATGACTTACATTAAAGGAACTCTCCACCATAGAAATTTAAAAAATTGTGCTTTTTTCAATGCATTTCATCAAAATCACTTAAAGTATTTCTTATAAAATTGTAATATGTTTTCCACAAAATGGCCATCATGGAGCCTGCCATATTAACATAATCTTGTTTTATTGTTTTCACATCTCCCTCCAAATCTACTTCAAGTCTCTTTTATGGGATTCATGATACATATAAGGAAATTATATTGTTTTCTCATTCCATTGACATAAAATGGCACTAGCGTAAGTCACAGGCATTATACACACTTTCTGTAACAGGAGTGCTTGGATTTTTACCTGAATGACTCTCACATTAATTTCTCGTGGATGTTATTATAAGATACTCACAGCAATTTTACAGCTCCAGCTAAAGAAATTAACTACAGTGCAAGCTTTTGTTATGTTTGCCAATTTGTAGTCCTACAAGCACTGAACAACATACTACATGCTCTCCCTGAGGTGTCAGAGCTATCAGTGGCATTCACGAGCTGTTAATGGATATTTCAAATAATTGGTTCTGCTATTCATCAATGTCTGGAATAGGAAGATTTTTAGTTTTTAATCCAAAATGTGGAAGAAAT